>NC_090874.1:61005195-61007695 GCF_036669935.1 Montipora foliosa
GCCTTAAACATTTCTGTATGGATATCAGCATTTGTCAAGCCTGTGCGGAGCCAGCGGCTAAGAATGGGTGACGAGATCGGTTTATGAGGCTTGACATAAGAAATGAACAAAGGGTCTGGCTAGGACGGCGGAAATACTGGGCGTACTTCTCGAGTAGCTTTAAGATAATGACGCAAAGTGTCAACGGGGCAAAGTCTCCTATTATGAGGGTAGGAGGCGAAAAAAGCTTGGGGCAACTGATCTAGGAAGCCGCGTCTCTAGCCGTCGTCAGAGTGAAGGAAACTCCTTCTGGGGCTACACGGCAATATCGAAGGTCGAATTTCGAAAGAGAAGAGACTCGCTCAGGACAGGAAAGGGCAAACAGCATAGCCACTTTGATGGATAAGAGTTTTAAGGTCCGTAGCTTGGCTGATCCAAGGTGGGAAAAATGCTTGGTAACTAGGTGCGCATCCCATGTGTGAGTGTATCTTGGCATATTAAGCATTCCTCTTAAGAGTTGAACGACTACGGCATGTTGGCCGACAGGGTGGCCATCAATCTTACAGTGAGCAGATGAAATGGACGACCGAGCGACATTAACTAACCGATAAGCAGCGCCATTATTTAAAACGATCAGTCAGGAAGAGAAGGACATGGCTCAGGGATGCTAAAATTGGATTAACTTTGTTTACAATACCAGCGACACCATATTCCCCAGGATGACTGATAGGCTTTATGTGTGGATTAGCGAGTGGCTGACAGGAGTATTTTGGTAACATCCTCTGAAAAATCTTCTGCTTGGTGATTTTCCCTGATATGTGATGAACGGCTAGGTGGAGCCTGAGGTACATCGGGTGTACACGTTGAGGGAGAGCAGGGTCTTTTAGGAGGTGCTTGCAGTTGAGGATCATTACAGGGTTCTCCGTTAGGAGAGCCAGAAGAACTGGACCACAGCCATCTCCTTATCACGATCTTGCACGGTTTTAATTTCTTGGTTTGAGGAGGGCTGCTTTGATTTACAATAGAAGGATCTAATGAAGGAGTACTCAAGCAATCTACTGATGGAATATTGTAAGCATCAAGAATTTCGCAAACCTGGTCATAACTGAGTTTCCTGCGAAATTGTTTCTCTAGGAAAGCTGATAATTCCTTTTGCGGTTGCCACGAAGATTGGGCAGAGTCCGGGTCGTACAACAAAGGTGTGGAGTCGTTGTCGGCCACTTCGTTTGGTTGAGCCTGTTCGAGAGACTGAGAGGCATGTGCTTCAGGTGATGGCCTAGTGGCCGTGTATGATGGGCGATGATATACAATCATAGTCCAGTATCAGAGTCAACCAAAACAGAAAGTTGGTCATCACTGGGGTGAGATGGCGGGAAAATTCCTCGAGGTTCCTCGAAGCGAGATTCGATGATGAATATGGGGTCCTTTGTCTTCGCCATGTCTGTTTGGATTTTCTGCAGAGAAGAAAGAATCGAAGCCGGAAGTATTTCCGTCCGTTACATGTAAAGGATCAGGAGTTAGGACTCCTGCTCGCCGATCGTTCATGACGGCGGGAAGGCGAAGTCGATTGATGTTACCGTTTTCGACGAGATATTGTGTTCTACGATCGAAAAAACTCCACTTTAGTTTGAAAAAAGAGATTGTCTCTCGCCTCGGGGGCGTCCACATTATAGCTGAAAGTAAAGTAAAGCGTCAAAGTATTCTGTAAATTGTACTTACCTGTTTGTGGTTTCGAAGCACAGCAGAAAAAGATGCAGAAGATCATGGGACCATGTGGTCATACAGGGGCACCATGGGATTACGTCATTCCTAATTTTTAATCTGTCCCTGCTAGGGATAGGCTTTTGTAGCGTTAAAAAGTGGTTCGAAGCACAAATAAGCGGAACTCTACCTAATGTCTTCTCATATACTTCGAACGGAGTTTGTGTAATATAATCAAAAATCCCTTTTTGGGGGTGCAGAGTATTTTGAAAAGAAGTGCGTGGTTTGGTATTTTGTGGCAGTCGCATCACGTCGTTTGTGTGTTTGCGGGTTTCATTCTAAACAGCAGCATATTTAAGGTGAGAAAGGTTGAACTTTTCATCGTGTTGTCTAGGTGTACTTTTTTGAGAAAGCCCTATTATTTGACCACGAAACATAAGGCTTGTGTTTATTATATATGCAAACAAGAGTTTAAGAGTGCGTTCGATTGACCGTATTCCGGAATCGGAATACATGGAATATAAGTTACAAATCATTCGTTTTGTGAGATTCACTTTAAAATTGTCAAATAGCTGCTAAAATGCTACTTTAACCATTTTTTTGTTAGCCCTGCTGCTTCGAAACGCGCCAAACATATGTAAATAACCGTTTTAAACATCACTCCGCTTTTTCTCATTCCGAAATAGGGTCAATCAAACGCGCCCTTAAAGACTGAAAGCCCGAAACTCCCGAGCTGCATATTAATTCAGCCGCGTACACATGCACACATTGCATTGCGTTCGATTGATAGTATTCTGGAATCGGAATATATGGAATACAA
>NC_090874.1:61012695-61027695 GCF_036669935.1 Montipora foliosa
GTTGCCATTGTTATAACCTCTACTTGAAATCCTTACAGGAATTTCTGAAGTGCAGTTATCCCTCGGGCCAGGCATTGGATGCACGTCGCCACTGCATTTAATACATAATTCCATAACATTAAAAGTAGCATCGAAGTTAGAATAAGAATTAACACGGCATTTGAACCATTTCCTCTTTCTTATTTTCAACAACACTAGCTTCCATTGTATAGCAAATAAGCTGGGTTCATTAGCAGATGCTGCAGTGTTTAGCCACCTCAATGAGCCATAATTATCAACGAGGCTATGACGTAGAATTAGGCAAGGATTTCTCCGGATGACTAAATGCACTTGATGTAAAGAAGAAAACACTGGCGAGGAGAGCCATGCTTTGTAAACTTGAATCTTAATCCAGAGGCTAAACTGTATTGATATTGGCTCCACCTCTGAACAGAGTTACCTCGTGGTCGTTAAACAGGGTTTTATATGTGAGTTTATATATGCAGGAGTTTTACAAAGCGAAAGAGAGGTTGCAGTGCTATCCCGCGCTCATTGCTGTGAAATAAAATAATGCCTGGAAATCAAGTTTAATCTGCCTACCGTGGCTTTCTGCGAGATCCCTGTTACAACTTCAAAACAAACGATCGATTTATATATTTCCATCGAATGGTGAGAGTAAATCGTTTCAGTAGTTTCTATAAAGCTAACAAAATTTAACTACATTTCAAGTTACGTTTATTAGCGCATATAATTGAACAGTGTCTATATATGGCTTGATTCAGTTTTCTGGCTCCAATATAATGACATTTTGGACTAGTTGACTGAGATTTCCGTATGAAGCGAATGTCACCAAGACCAATATTCATATACCTGAAGATCCCGCTTGAAGTTCGACAGACCCTAACAGACAATATAGCAGTCAGGTTTTCACGTTTGAGGAATCCATCCACGTTTTATTTTCGCCGGGCAACTTTTCTTTAAATTTTAATTTTCCGGTGTAAGCTTCGGTGTTTTTAATTGTTATATGTGTTCTCAAGTCTAGACATGTGTCTAGTTTCATCCCCATCGAAAGCGTACACCGCAACAGAGGTAATTGTTAGTGTGAACTAGACGCTCAAGGAGCGTACACTGGGTTGCCTGTGGCACGTGTTACTCAAAAACAGAAGGGACTGAGTTGGGTGGTATTGAACTGCAGCGTTATAGTCAAATTTTTCCAGTCGGGGGTCATCAAGACCACATTTAAGGGGTCACCCAGAAGTCGTGCCAGGAGAGACCCTTTGGCTCACACGTTGATACGACGAAACAGATCTTTTTCTGAGGTTAAAAACTTGGCTACCAGCCTATTAATCATTTTTCAGAAAGAAAAAATTCCTTTCATCTTTAGAAAAAATAGGCACGCATCGCGTACGTGTGGTAGTGAAGTAACACAGAGTTTTATTCCATATTGTCAACTGAGCTGCGTTTTGTCTTCCAGGATATTTAAGTTCAATATGTAGCTCTAATAGTACACGATATTATTTTGGTATTGTATATTATTGTCGTGTCATGGTAAAAGCCTTAGGTAACTAACCCCCTAAGAAGACATGTGGTTACTAGCAAAGTACTAAACCCAGAAAGATTGAAGAAACATTGTCTTCGAGGCCGACATGTTGATCATTTCCAAGTCAACGTCATTTCCTTGGAAACTCAAGACAATTCATCCTTTAAAATTGCCATTTCAGTTTTTACTGAAAAAGTTATAAATATCTGGCAGACTCGTTTCAGTAACCGACATATTCTCATGGGAATTCAGAATTGCCACGTGTATCTCTGGCGAGTGTCATTTGATGTCAATTGATGAGCTCGTCGAAATGGCTAAACTGATTTATCTGTCTTCATTGGTAAAATTTGAGAATGTTCTTGGAGTTGACGATGTTGATGATAAGAAAAAGCAAGAAGAGAAAAGAAAAAACCAGGTAGGTTTGGAGCTTTGTGCGCACACATTGACAGTCTGCTAAACATCAGTTGCATGAGCGGCTGCAAACCATACGCAACATGTTCAGTGAGCCTAGCGTTAGACCGATATTTGTTATTTGCCCGTAAATGAAAAGGGTCAGTTTTTAAGAAATCTAACAGATTCAACTTTCTATCCCTAGCCAACGCGAAAAAATCTGCCTTTGGATGATGACGTGTATGATGCTCTTTTCAGTTTATTATATGGTGAGAAATCACTTCTCGACTGGCCTAAGGTGAAGGCGCAAAAAAAGGTGAAGGCGCAAAAAAACTAAAGAGATAAATGTGTCATACCTACTGTGGGTTATCGCGTCGAATTATCCAACGCAATCTAAATTCAATGAAACAGCAACAAAAAGTGAGACCCCTTTTTTATAATAAGGCGCCTCTCCGACCAATCAAAGCACCCAAAATACAAGAAAGGCATCAAGTGGATCTTGTTAGTATGGTTAGCTTGCCAGGCAATAAAGATGGTGACACACATATATATAAGTACATAATGTCTGTTATTAACAATTTTTAGTAGATTTCTTTTCTTGCGTCCTCTTCAAACAAAAGAGACCAGTGAAGTGGCAGAACATCTTTTGGACATTTACATGGAGTACGGCCCCTAATTAAGAAATTTTGCAAAGCGATCTATGTCCGGAATTTAAGGGAGTGGTAAAGACTCTTTGTGTAGCGCTAAACGTTCGCATAGTTAAAATCTCGGCCTACAGTCCTCAAATGCAAGGAAAAGATGAACGCTCACACAGAACGTGGAACGAAGGAAAAATTAAGGTTTGATTGATAAATAACGGCGGCGATCTAAACTGGGTGGAGTACCTTCAAAATTACCAACAACTGCAAATGAATCCCCCCATCGTTCTCTCGGATTCCTCAGTCAATTTGAAGTGTACTTTAGTAGAAAGCCGAATAGGATTCGGAATAAATTGTTTCTTGAGGGAAAGAAAGAATATGAAGTTCTGGAAGAAAATAAAAGCAGTATTGAAACGGGTGAGAGCAAGACAGAAGAACTAATGGACCTAGAAATCGAACGAGATGCTATCATAAAGGAAGCTCAGGGTGCTTCTAATGAGGCTGCACAGAATATGGTAAACCGGGAGTTAAGGTGAAATCCACCTTCACTCTATTACAAAGGAGAAACTCTTTTGATTCATATTCTCATTTCAAAAAAATAGTCAAGGGAAAAAATAAATCCCTAAAGAGCACTTGTGAAGGAGTTATCCTTCACCGAAAGAGGAAGAAAATGAGAGACAACAAAAAGCAAAGAGTAGTTACAATGGTAAACGAACTGCCAGATTCAGAGATCACAAAGAGTCCATAGATCAACCAGCCAAGCGAAGGACAAACAACACTAGTTTGTTAGAGGCCAGCATAAATCAAATACTTTCCCGTGAAAAGCTTAATGGCGATACCATTAATTTGTATTTTGAATTTTTGATGAATACTGAGGACATTAAAGAAGGAAACTGGGGAGTTGCAACGTCCTACTTTTATCCTTCGTTGCATCGACCGATTGAAACCTCCACTTACTCCAAACACATAGGCAACAACAAAAATGATGGCACTTGTGTACCTTCCTGCCGAGCACCATTGGCTGCTGATCGTTATAAGTGTTGTTAATTTATGCCTTTACCTTTATGATTCCTCTAGTTGCACTACAAAAAATTACCGAACAATTTTTGATACCATCAAAGAAAAAATTATAAGAAATGATCTCCAGTGTATTTCTGATAAGGATAAAGCTCTCTTCCAGGAGGACAATTGGGCGAGTGTACACCTCAATGTCCAAAGCAAATGAATGACACCGATTGTGGTGTATTTACCTGTCTTTTTGCAAAAGGGTTGCTGTTTTCGAGTGGCAGCTATTGCAGCCTTACTCTCAACGAAGATCCTCGAAATGAGATTGCGAGCGATTTAAATCTTGCATCATCCTTGAAAAGGATTTACCCAAAGTTTACCAGTGGATGGCAAACGGTAAGCAAGCTTCAGACAAAGGTGAATCACCATAGAGTCGGTTGGACATGGAATTAGGAAAGGCAGGATTAACATATCGCCATCTTCCAACCCCCAAAGATGGGAACTGTCTATTCCATGCAATGACTGGCCAGCTAATACGCCTCGGAAGGGTCTCGCAGAGTGCCACAAAAGTGCGATGTGACTTGGTAAATTACCTCCGTAGTAATCCAACAACCCCGGACGGGACTCATTTCAGAGAATTGATCAAACACTGAGCATGGGATACCTATCTGAGAAGATATGGCCTTACTTGGCCATGAAGCAGAGCTGCATTACCATAGCCTGGAACCAATAGCTGCTCAGAATCCCCAGCTAGCCATTTCTCAGGAATTAAAGCAAAAGTACGGCGAAGGAAAAATAACAAAAGAGATTTGTCCCAGATGTGGAAGAAAATTCGAGTGCTACACACAAGGTGTAATTAAGAGCGGTGGAGCATTGCAGGTGTACACAAATGATAGCGTTTTCTGTAATAGTTGTTTAATGGACGCCTTTTAGTCAAGGACATGGGAAAAAACAAGACTGCAGTATTGCATGTTGAACCAAAGCTTATAGGCTAAAACATTGCGTTCTAGTTATAAATGTTACGAAATGTTGCTAGCCGGGCCCGGGTGGAGTCCTTTTCGCCCCGTCAAAGAGATCAGTGGCCCGTTTCTCGAAAGTCCCTAACTTTTCACATGTCACAATTCCCTCTTTATCTCAAGAGGGGAGAGGGTTTAAGTGTTTGACAATCCGCTTTTAGTTATTTCGAAAAAACATGCCATAAGTCATCGGGACTTCTCGAGAAACAGGCCCCTGGTCACAATCGGTTTACTTTGCGTCCAAGTAGTTTTTGATGATTGTATCCGATAATTAAATGTGGCAAATTTAAACTATAATGAGGCAGAAACCTGTTGCTAGCCATGCATGATTTAAAGGGATTTTAATAAAAATAAGCGCTCTTCACATTAATTCTCAATTCAGACCATTCCGCCCTCCATGCCATTCCCCACTTTTTTTTCGGGATCATTCGCGGTCCAAAATGGGGATCATTTGCGGTACAGTTTGGGGATCATTCGCAGTTCTGGGATCATTTGCGGTCCTGGGATCATTTGTGGACCCGTATAGCACTTTTAGCATCTGACAGCTTTGTAATACAAAAGTTCACTGAGGTTAAACCTGTCCGGCGGGGTTAGTATCTGGATGGGTGACCTAAAAAATATACCACTTGGTAACAGAAGCATAGGACCGAAAATTCTATTTTAACGTCCAAAAATGCGAACTAAGCAAGGTACAGATTTTGTTAGCTTGCCTTGTGCAAAACAAATATTGATGCAAAAGTAAATAAATATTGATACGCAGGTTTTAGGAAGAGCAGAAGGACGTTTTCAGATGGTCGATCGAAAATAGAATATTTTGCCATCAGCAACAAAATTTACGACGTGATAACAACATTAACTTTGAACCGCGAATATGGAAAGTTACCACCTACGAAAAACATTTTGCGGGATTTTTGCAATGTTCATTTTTGTTAGTGTACTTTTTGCTGCACAAGAAAATCGCAAAATCGAAAGTGACATCGAATTCAGCGGGCCCCATGATCAAGTAACCGCGGCGTGTTTACTCGCGAAACAGTGAAGCATCTGTGTCAAATTATGGCAAGATACCGGGTTTTTGTTTTTGTTCGTTTTCTTTTTCTTTCTAGTGTTATAAAGTTTGACAACAAATGTGCGAATTCAACACAAAGATCACAATCGCCCAACTCTTGAGGTTCACCATTGTTTCTGCAAATTCAAAAATGTACACTCCAAGACGAGGTTATTTATCACCAGGTAATCCCGTCGTTTTGGTAATAGCAGCTACTTTATTATTCATCAGCGTCACAATTTTTTGCCAATTTTGGGGCTCATTTTGTTTTGAAACTCAAGCACGCTTCCAACAGACCTGTTTATTTTCGTGACTTATGCACTGCTTACAGTGCACAACCAAACATCCTCCCGTATCACATGTCAACACACGTATGCAAATTTGTTAAGCTAGAAAATTAGACAAAATGATAAATTCACAAAAGGTGAAAATTTCAGAAAAATATTTTCCAGCGAAAACTTTATTGAAACAAACAACATATTTGTTATAAGAGGCAAAAAACCCTTCCTATTTCAATTGCGTGCGTGCAAACGAGACACACAACCGGTGTCAAAGAGCATATGCAACTAAATAAATTTCTGACAGTTCACATCAAACCCTTTTCGAAAGAACCTTGACCGTAAATAAAAAATCACAGAGGAGGCAACAAGCTTTCATTCAAATAATTTTTCACTGTCTCGTTTCCAAATTTTTTTACCTTTGCAGAGTTGAGTACAAAATGAATGTAACTTGCCAGACAACTTAGATGCGACTTCAGTAAACACTGTGATGCATTCAAGGCGTTCTATTCCTTCAATGTTTGTTAAATCTATAAAAGAATTGCCATTTGATTTCAGTGTTGTATATCAATACCAAGTTAGGAAAATATTAGAAACAAAGCTCACTTGATATCCAACGGCGAAAAGACCATTACTCGTCGCTGTAAAGATTCCAGATAGTTCTTTTTCACCGCCTGTCTTGTCTTGTCTTGTCTTGTCTTGTCTTGTCTTGTCCAATTGACGTTCCATTCTTGAGCTCCATGAAGGTATATCTAGTTTAAAGATCCACTAATTAAAACGCAATTAGCGTTACAATGACTTTCGACGCCATTGCAGGTTAATTAAATGTTCTCCTGTGTGCACTAGAGAAATCTATGCATTACCCCAGCCCCCTCAAGCCTAACAAAATACGCACAGAAGACTCTATGCACAAAGACACCGCTAAGCAGGGGAGTGATAGGCAAGACTTTTCATGACAAAGAAAAAGATAACTAGACGCTCCATAAAGCGTACACTGGGTTGCCTGTAGTACGTGTTACACAAAAACAGAAGGCACTGAATTGGGTGGTATTGAACTGCAGCGTTGCAGTTAATTTTTTCAAGTGGGGGGTCATTAAGACCATTTGAGGGTCACCCACATGTCGCGCCAGCAGAGGCCCTTCACGTTTACACCTTTAATTATTTTCTAACGTCCTGTCCCATTTCAGTTTAAAGATAACAACACACGCTCTTGAGAAAAATTCACTCGTTTCGTCTTTAAATAAATACTACTAGTCTGCAAAAAACTAACTGCAAATTGCTCTGACGGACGTTTTCCAGCATGTCATGAGTGTCTTGCAGTTGCACTAACTGAAACGTTTATTGCACACACTAAAAAAGGACTGAAGGTGTTGTTTCCGCTTCATAATTCCTCTTCTTGTTAGTCTAATCTGATGCCAGGTCAAAACGTTGTTTTATTTACGTTTGGACCAAAAATTACCGTAAAAGCCAGGAGTTAACAGAAAAAGAAAAGCAAAAAAACATAGTTT
Organism: Montipora foliosa; assembly: GCF_036669935.1. Lineage (NCBI taxonomy): Eukaryota > Metazoa > Cnidaria > Anthozoa > Scleractinia > Acroporidae > Montipora > Montipora foliosa. The sequence continues at coordinate 61,020,095 of NC_090874.1, forward strand.
TATATATAACTCTGAATCAAATTCTCATCGAAAGATTAATGACAATCGATCGTAAAAACACGAAAATTTCTGCAGCCTCTGACTTTTATGAACGAATGGAAAGGTCATGATTTTTTGTCAAAGGAAGAAATTGATCACGTGCTAGGCAACCATAAAGGTGCACGTGATCACCTTGTGTCAACTGAATGAACTGCGGGAAAGAATGTTAATCGTTCGTCGTTTTCAGAGTAAAACAACGTACTTATTAGCCAAGAAACTTTTGTCTTTGGTTTTTTAATTTTGTTGTAATATTTAACTGAATATTTACATTTCATCTGTCGGTTCAGGAATCCTGACCGTCGGGTTCCTGAGAAACGTATCTATTTTGACTTCAGGGTGAACTATTTACAAAATCGCAAGGCTGAGCAGCCATGTAATTGAAAATCTGAACATCTATGAGATACAAAAACAGACTTACGAATTATCGCAAATCACAATGCTGACAAGCACAAAAGCAGAAGAATGGTTAATAAATATGCAAGAAGAAGAATGGTTAATAAGTATGAAGTTTGTTACTATCGAGTGTTTTTGTGTTGAGTAAAGGGATATATTGTCACGCAAATGATGTAATTTCATGGCACCCAAAATTCGCAAAAAGCGTGAGTTTCATGTAAACAATCTTCGCACTAGTAAGTCGTAGCAATAAATTGGATTAACCAGGAAGTTAAAGAAATATTGTTTCCTTCCCAAATAAACTTCATTTTACACTGCAATAACAAAATCATTTGTCAGAGAAATAATATTCCTGTCTCCTCGCGGATCACATTTCAACGCACGTATGCAAATTTGTTAACTCATTTTCAACAGGAATAAAACGCAAACAGCGGTTACAAACATTTGACTTTTATAAACTTATGCATTTCAAGCAAATGTTTGTAGCCGCTGTTTGCGTTTTATCCCAATTGAAACTAAAATGGCCCAAGTCAAAGAATTTTTATAACTCATTTTCACCGCGTCCCGATTCCCGCGAGATTTTTCTTCCTTTCAATATTAACAAAAATATTATTTCTCGTCAAGCGTTGCATCTTTTATGTTCAAGCTAGACCCTCCGTGAGGGTACACTGGGTTGTCTGTGGTACGTGCACCGTTCCAGACAATTTTTTTCAAGTTGGGGGTTCATTAAGAAGTCATACCAGAAGAGGCCCTTTGGCTCACAGGTCCTCACACATTCGTACGACGAAACAGATCTGTCCTTGCGTAATATGTAGCTCTAACAGTGCACGATATTGTTTTGGTATTGTCTATCATTGTAGTGCCATGGTAGAAGTCTTGGGTAAATAGACTGAGAAGACATGTGGTTACTAGCCAAGTACTGAACCCAGAAAGATTGAAGAAAATAAATGGGAAGTAAGAAACATTGGCTTCTGGGCTGACATTTTGATAAATTTCTTTTCACCACAAGTTTAAGCGTGCCCTCTGAGCATGTGACAGCTTTGTAATACCGAAGTTCACTGAAATTAAGCCCTCTCCAGCGTGGTTAGTGTTTGGATGGGAGACCAAAGCAATATACCCCTGTTAAAACAGAAGCATCAGACCGAAAATACTATTAACCCTAACAAATGCGAACTCAGCAAGGTACAGATTTTGTTGGCTTGCTTTATGCAAAAACAAATATTGATGCAAAAGTAAATAAATATTGATACACAGTTTTTAGAAAGAGCAGAAGGAAGTTTCCAGGACGGTCGCTCGAGAATAACATATTTACGACATGAAAACAACATTAATTTTGAACCGTGAATATAGAATATAAACAGTTGTGATCAGCGAGAAACATTTTGGGAGATTTTTGCTACGTTCAATTTTGTTATTGTACGTTTTGGCTGCACAAATAAATCGCAAAATCGAAAGTGACATCGCCGGAATTCAGCGGGCGCCGTGATTAAGTTACCGCGCCAAACAGTGACGCATCTGTGTCAAATGATGGCAAGATACCGGGTTTTCGTAAGTTTCTTTTTCTGTTTTGTGTTATAAGGTTTGACAATGAAATGAGCGAAGTCAAAACAAAGATCACCATCGCCCAACTCTTGTTTATGCAAAGTCAAAATTTGCTCTCCAAGACGCGTTCGACGTTATTTATCACCAGGTAATTTCATCATTTTGGAAATAGAAGCTACTTTATTATTCATCTGCGTCACAATTTTTCACTGATTTTGGGGCTCATTTTGTTGAAACTCAAGCACGCTTCCAACAGGCCTGTGAACCCTTCCTGCTTACAGAGCAATACTAAAAAACATCTCCCATATCACATTTCAACCTTAAGCTCGGAAATTCAATACACAACATGATATTATAATTCACAAAGGCAGAAAATACCACAGAATCCTTTTCCAGCGAAAAATTTATTGAAACAAACAAAGTATTTGCTCTTAGAGGCGAAAACCTCTTCCTATTTCATTGCGTGCGTGAAGGCAAGAAACTCAATCGTGTCAAATTACCATGTACTTCAGGTAAATACAGCTCACTTTGATTTCGGCTCGACGGGCGATAGATTGTTGTCGAAGTCCATTACTCGTCGCTTTTAAGATTCCACCGCCTGTATATCCAATTGACTTGCCATTATTGAGCTTCATAAGGGTATATTTTGTCCAAAGATGCATTAAAACGCCATTCCCGTTACATGACTTTCGGCGCCATTGCCGGTTAAGTTAATCGTTCTACTGTGTCCACCAGAGAAATCTACGCATTTCCCACTACCCTCTCGATCCTACGCAAATACGCGCAGAAGGCTCTATGCACAAAGGCACCACTGAGCAGGGGAGTGACAGGCAAGACTTTTACCGACACGGAAAAAAAAAAATAAAAAAAAATAAAAATAAAAATAAAACAAACAAACTAAACGCAGACCCCAACTGGGTTTGCCATACTAGCAACCCAGTAATAATAATATAAGAGAAAACAGCAAAACTTCAAAGTGAATAATAATAATAATGATAATAATAAAAATAATAACAATAAAAACAACTATAATAGCAACGGTAATAATACTTGCAATAAAGTCTCACGAGTACTGGAGTAGACTTACCATCCACGTACTCCAGTTACGGTCCTAACTTTTGTTGGCACCTTCTTCTAGTAAGCCTTCGTCGTCGCCTTTGTTCGACCCCTTCCGGATCGAGTTCTCGAATGACTGAAGCAATGATTCGTCGAGGAACATGTATATGATGTTCCAGTCGAAGGGAATGCCAGATTGCTCTGTAACCTAGTGATCTGCCGGATCCATTTAGCTGTTGTTCAATAGGGTCTAATATCCCTCAGTTGTTCTCGATCTTTACTGTATTACCTGTATTTCCATTTCTTCGTAGGCCAAAGTCCTTTAGCCTTCGTTTCAGTGTGCGCAAACTGAGAGTAATATTGTGATATTCGTGCAAGAACTCTCTAATAACTTCGTTCTCATATCCAAGATGGAAGTAAGTATCTCTCTCTCCGTGTTAACACACTTCGGCCATGATTCTTGCTATACATGTAGGACCTCGACATGTTAGCCTCGTTTCCAATCTTCCTTATTTTATTTTATTTTTTGTTTGCGTCATGCTTTTTTGTTTGCGTTGTGCTTTATTGTTTCCGTCATGCTTTTTTGTTTCCGTTGTGCTTTTTTGTTTGCGTTATGCTTTTTTGTTTGCGTTGTGCTTTTTTGTTTGCATTGTACTTTATTTTTCTTTGAGTTGTGCATTCCCTTCGTACGTCTTGCTCTTCAATTTTATTAACTATTTCTTTCTTTAACACGCTTTCTTTTTTTGTTTGCCACCGTATTTGTGACGAAATTTCGCCACAGTTAAACAATGCAAATCCTTCAACATCTATGAGTTGGGCTGACCAATTAGCAGAATACCGATTAAAACACAACCAAAAGTTTACATCTAAGTTTACTGCTGGAATCTCGGAATCATCCACTCGTCTTCCTCTCGGTCAATCAGCAGTTAAAGCCCACTATTCATCAAAGGAAGTGTCTATAAGTGCAGACAAATCGACGAAAGCCTGCCTAATTGGTGACTCAATAGTCAAGAACATTGAATCTAGGAAATTATCTCGTGCCTTCCGGGAAAAGGTTAAGGTTGAATGTTCGGAAGGAGCAAAAATTAAGGATATCCATGATAAAGCAAATGAGCTTCTTGCTTGCGGCCAACTAGATGAGAATACGGCCTTAATAGTTCATTGTGGAACAAATGATTTAGCTGTTGAAAATGAAGACACGGCTGCCACAAAGTTACGCATGTTAATCACTGACCTGAAACCGAAGGCTAAGTCCCTGGCTATATCGGTCGTGACGTTAAGAAATGATTCAGCTGCTGTTAATGCTCATAGAATCAACCGTTTTAACAGACTCACTGAATCTATTTGCGAGCAAACCAACGTATGTTTCATTGTTAACAATAATGTAATGGCCCATCACCTCAATAGGTCGAATCTGCATTTCAACAGTAGTGGGAGTAAAGTCCTTGGTTGTAATTTTTGTAGATATCTGAGACGAGCTAATTTACCTCCCTCTGGTCAAGAATTGGCAACGGTAGCGGCGGGTTTTCGGCAGGATCACTTCAAAGTAAGCAAACCATCGGACCGTATCACGATGTGGAACAATTACTTGAACCAAGTAAGAAGAATGACAAGTCATTAAATCAGGATGATGATCTTAGTATGAATTGTGTAAGGGATAGCATTCATCTAATTTAAGCCCTAACTTCCCTACTTTACCAAAAATGAGGGGATTTAAAATTGCTTCTCTTAATATCTGTAGCCTAACTTGCCATCATGACGAATTGTGTGTCTTCATGGAAGATAAAACAATTGACATACTTGGATTGAACGAAACGAAATTAGATAAAACAATTCCCGATAGCCAGGTAGACATTGAGGGATACGATATACTCCGCCGCGATAGGAATAGAAATGGTGGTGGTGTAGCTTTGTACATTAGACAATCCATGAATTACGTAAACAGACAAGACCTCTCCTCTCACGAAGACTTAGAAATTTTGTCGGTTGAAATTAAAAAGCCCAAGTCCAGGCCACTTCTGCTGACAACTTGGTATAGACCTCCAGACTCGAAGGTTGAAATCTTTGACAAATTTGAATCCTACCTGCTAAAACTTGATGAAGAAGATAAGGAGAGTATGATTGTAGGTGATACTAACTGTAATCTATTACCGCAAACGCCTGACCGCAATGCTGAACACTTAAAGTTTATTACTGAAACGTACCAATACATTCAATTGATAGATCAGCCAACGAGAATCACTACTACTACCAGAACATTAATCGATCACATATTCACTAACAAACCAGATATCATAACAAATCATGGGGTCTTACACGTTGGTATTTCTGACCACAGTCTTATCTAATAGTATGCTATTCTTAAACATAATACGCCCAAAACTGATCCAAACGGGTAATTGAATCTCGACAATTTAAAAATTTTGATAGTGATGCCTTCATTGATGACATAAAAAGAGACATCTTGCTTCTCTTTTGGATGACCCAAACGAAATGTGGTTAGTTTGGAAATCTCTGTTTCTGGAAATTGCAAATAAACATACCCCGATAAGGAAAAGAAAAGTGAAAAGTAAATCTTCACCGTGGATATCATCCGAACTGAGGCAGAAGATGAGAAAGCGTGATTTTCTAAAAAGCAAGCAGTCAAGCTGAGTTCTCATCAAATGTGGAATGATTATAAAAAGGCAAGAAATGACGTAAACGCTAGTATTAGGGAAGCCAGGACTAACTTCTTTAATGAGAGCATTAAGAAGCATAGTGGTAATCCTAAAGAAACTTGGAAGGTAATAAATAAATCCCTGGGACGCAATTGTAAAGTAACAGTTATAAATGAACTTGTTAATGAGGGCAAAGATTTTACAGAAAAGCAAGATATAGCTGAGCAAATGAATAACCACTTTTGTTCCCTAGATAGTAAACTGGCATCTGGTATTCCAGACACTGCTTTTCAACCAGAGGACTATTTAAATAGAGCTGACTCCAATTTTTATTTTCGCCCTGTAAGTGAAGTGTACATTCAAATTCTATTTGTGATATTATAAATCAAGTGTTGGAGACTGGAATATTTCCTGATGATTGGAAAAAGGCAAAAGTACATCCTATTTTTAAGTCCAATGAAAGAAATATTCCAAGCAACTATAGACCGATTTCTATTCTACCTGCCATATCAAAAATTATAGAGAGGCTCATGCATACTCAGCTGTCAGATTATTTCCGAGCAGGAAATCTTTTGACAGACTCTCAATCTGGATTTAGACCAAATCATTCAACCTGTACAGCTTTGATAAGTGCAGTAAACCTCTGGCTTACCAATATGGATGCTGGTAAACTTAATCATGGGTAGTGTCTTTATAGATTTAAAAAAAGCCTTTGACACTGTAGACCATAACATCTTACTACGTAAACGTTCTTGTTACGGTGTCACTGGCAATGCTCTTCAGTTGCTTAAATCATATTTGATTGATAGAACACAAAGATCTTACGTAAATGGACTCTTATCCACAGAACAATATGTATCATGTGGCATTCCCCAGGGTTCTATGCTTGGGCCATTTTTGTTTATAATTTATGTAAACGATTTCCCAAAATGTCTTCAACATACAACATCTGGTATGTTTGCCGATGATACGTATATAACTATGGCTCATGAAGATATATCCACAATTGAATGTTCCTTAAATAGTGATTTAGCTGCAGTACATGATTGGCTTCAGACAAACAAATTAAGTTGCAATACCTCCAAAACTAGTTATATGACTATTGGTTCTCGGCAAAATTTGACAAAAGCTAAATTCATGAATTTAAAGATGGATGGTTGGCCAATTAAACATAAACCTTGTACTAAGTTATTGGGAGTTCATATTGATTTTAAATGCTAACCTGGGATGATCAGATCAAACATATTTCATCTAAAGTCTCGAGTGGCTTGCGAATGTTGTATTTAGCTAGAAAATTAACTGACAATCAAGAGACTCTTAAGAAAATTTACTATTCACTTGTACAACATTATTTTGATTATTGTGATGTTGTATGGAGTGACTGCTCCAAAACACGTGCTGACAAATTACAAAAGTTACAAAATAGAGCAGCACGGATTATTACTAGGGCTGATTACTCTATTCGATCATCAGCAGTACTAAATTCTCTAGAGTGGTCTAACTTAGAAGAAAGAGAGAAAAGGCACTTGTTAATTACGATGTTTAAAGTATTCAATAACAATTGTCCAACGTATCTCCAGGAGTATTTTCATAGAAGCTCAGAAATTCACAATTATAATTTGAGGGGTTCGAGCCATGACTTCCAATTACCGCTACCTAAAACGAATTTTCTAAAACGTTCTTTCTCTTATCGAGGCGCAAATGCTTGGAACGAACTGTCAAATCAAATACGTGAGATAAGGGATCTTGCAAGTTTTAAACGTGCGATATCATAGGACACATTTTACCTCACTAGGGCACATTTTTTACATGGCTTCTTCGTATTATTATATAGCAAATTATGTTTGTTTCTAACTATTACTATTGTTTAAATTTCTTGGACATTAAATGATATTTGTCGCTAAGTTATACCTA
>NC_090874.1:61037695-61057695 GCF_036669935.1 Montipora foliosa
AAGACAAACGAACAATAACAAAAGCCGATGGCAGAAGGAGAACTAAGACACCACAGTGTTGTTGAGTGAAATAAAGCAACAAAAAACAATTTCATATGTTCAATATATGTGAATTGTTCAGTCAAAAAGTGTTTTTTTAATATTTTAGTAAAATTACAGCTTGGAAGGTTTTTGATATGGTTAGGGAGCTGTTTCCACAATTCATGATCAGTCGCCGTAGCCGCAGTTGTCTGCTCTCCTATGTTAGTACTGAAACGTGCTTTGTAAAAGTTGCTTTTGAAGCATATCGCGTATTGTAACTGTGGACTTCACTTGTGTAACGGAAGTGGTGGCTAAATATATTGGGGAGTGTTTTAGAGTGCCATTTGTGAGTAAGTAGATCCAATAAATTGAGTTAATGGTAAAGCACTGTCTGTATCCGGGCCATAAAGAGTGGCCAAGATGATAAGTCGAACAGTATGGTTTTGTTTCGTTTGAATTTTCTTAATCTCGGTCGCATAGGTACTGACCAGTCCTGCTGCCCTAGGAGATTATCTCATACGATATTTAACAACTATGCACCGAAGTGGAGGTGGCTAGCGGTGGATATTTAAATATCCAACGCTAGCCAACGACACTGAGGTGAATAGTTGTTTTAGTATATACTAAAACAGTGAGATAATATACAGCACAAAAAATTAATTTGGATGTTTTCTCCAAAGGCCGTTTACTCTGTGTAAGTTTTGGATTTCACGGTCCGCCATTACTCACGTTCAAAACTGACCGATTGGACCTCAGAGGGTTGAATCCAGGGAAAAATTAAATGACATCAAAGGCTCACTAGCTTAAAATTTCAGGGTGTGAATGCAGCTTATTATAAATGCAAACGCAAGTTTAAAAGTCTGAAATCCCAAAACTCCCTTGCTGCATATTAATTCTGCGGCGTACACACGCATTGCATTCTTAACTAGTGAGTCTTTGACGTCATTTTCTCCTCGATCCAGCTCTCTCAAGATATTAAATTAAAGTTAGTAATGGCGAACATTAATAGGAAAATTCCATTTAAAGTAAGCAGGTGTCTTTTTGAAATCAAGGTTTAAAACTTTGATCGCTTAGCGGTGTTTAGTTAACATAGTATTGAAATCCAAAGAAAAATAAGAATTTATATTTTGGTCACGCACGGGGGCACCTTAACTTTTAATAATTCTTGGTTAATTAAGTTTTGTAATTCTGCTGCATTTGGAGAAGATATAAAAATATTAATGTTACTATCATCTGCAAATACTCTAAAGGACAGTGAGACAGAGCAATTAGGAATATCATTAATATACAAGAGGAAGAGGAAAGGACTGAGAGAGCTCACTTGCGGAATACCGCAGTTGATAGTTTGCTTAGTTGATTCAACACGGTCAATACTAACATACTGCTTTCTATTGGTAAGATAACTCATGAACCAGAGTAGTGGACCAGACCCGAATGCCATATTTCTCTAATGTTTTCAGCAGTATGGCGTGATTGACTGTATCGAAGGCCTCATTGGCGAAATTCAAAAAGAAAACATGTGAATAAATTATTGTGTGTCGATTGTTTTAAATTGTCTGCAATTTCTGCAATAGCTTGCTCAGTTGACCTGCCCTTCCTAAAACCAAACTGGTATAGATAGACGATGTCATATTTTTAAACATAGCTTTTTAGCTGTTTGCAAACCAGCTTTTCAAAGATCTGGGCAAATATGCACAGTACAGAGATAGAGCTAGATATGGCGAACGTTAGACGTCAGTAATATCAGCACCTTCATCCACTGGGATCACTTTGGAGGTTTTTAAGATGCTAGGGACAATACCTTGCTCTATGGACAGGTTATAAACTGCAGCCATTGCCTCGTAAATGTAATCGCAAGCCAGTTTAATGCACTTAGGGGTAGCTCCTACACATGACTTGTCGGTTCTTAGGTTCATAATTAAATATGCCTAAACAAAAAGCTATTGGGGAAATTCTAGTGATAAATCTTACAGGACTAGAGTTGTTATGAAGTGGTAAATGTGCTGATAATGTTAAACCTACATTAACAATATAAGTATATACTCAATTTAGGTGTAAAGCATTTGTTGTTATAGAGTATCTTACTTATACAGTACTAGTCTTCTTTTTCTATTTATTCATAAACTAATCAGTTTCCAGGTTATCTTAACCTTGGCCTTGTTGATCTCAAGCAAATGCCAGACTTAAAAACTGAGGTGAATTCATATAGATGTGGTCTATGAGGGTAGCACTATGATCAGTAATACGAATGGCCTTTGTGATATGTGGCATAAGGTCAAATAGCATGTCTAAATATTCAGAAGGAGACTGTAACATTTATAAAAGTCAATGTTAATAATATCACCAATTATGTACACCTCATAAACACAATTGTTTAGATGATTTAATTTCGGACTAAGACGTTCTCGAAATTTTTCAAGATTGCCATTGGGCTGCCTATATAACAATAATGCTGTTTTTCCTTTCTCTAGAAAGCTGGACAAAGCTCGTTTCAAGGCCATCTATCAGCCGTAAACTCTAAATCCTCTCTGCGGATATATTCTAAGTTATCTTTTAATATACTAGGTACCAACTCGCCGGCATTCGTTCACACTGACAAAATTATAGCCTGGTATAGTGGTGCTTGAGATAGACCCCCACCACACACTTTTTACGAGGATGACATTTTTCTTTTGTTTTAGTGTAAGGTACGTGTCACGAAATGAAGAAGGGGAATATATTATACATATACATATATTATGGGGAATGTTGAAAATACCGTTTCCGAGCCTCTAGATTTCAAAATTTTCTGGGGAAGGATGCCCCCTTCCCCCTCCCCCCTCCCCACCCCTCCCCACCCCCACCTCCACTTGAAAATAGGCTCCGCCGTCCCCGTATGCATTTGTTGGTTATTCTCGTTTATCTTAGTTATAAGTTATAATGCTTGAATATTGATCACGAAAAGCCTGTTACGTTGAATTTTCAAAGTACGCGCCTAATTGCTTTGAGAGTGCTATTGATGATGTTCTCAAATAAATCTCTTTCTTCAAATATCACTCTAAAACAATGAATTTTGAATTATGAATGACCTTTCTAGTTTTTAGCTCGTATGTTTTTAAATTCTGAAAATCTGAAAATCTGAAAATTAGAGTTCCAGAAATAAGACAAACTTTCTTACTTTAAAACAGATTCTGTGTGATCTTAAGGTGATTCTTTAGTAATAGAAGTTGTCGTAAGATTTTCTGTAAACTTTTCTCGATTGTTCCCTACATTATGCATATGGTGACCGAAATGTGCAATTAAATAAATAGGTCACCAAGCTCGTTCGCGAGATATAACTTGCTCAAGTTACTCATTTAGTCATTGCAACTTTATCTATCAAGGACAAGTTTGTTCTATCACAGGGTGAAATAAGACGTTTCCGTATTGCGGAAAACTTGCGGAAACTTGATAGTTCAAATTTCCGTCGAATTTCCGCAAAGCGGTTTCGACGGGAAACATGAAAGAGGAAAATGTGGTCGACATTGCTCGTTTCCGCAACGTTTCCGTTAGCTGAAATGTACAAGACCGTATCAGTCGCGTTTCCGCGGACAATTTTCTTCGGAAATTTGGTAGCGTTCAACTCCGGTTGTTTTCATTTTAAGAAGGCGATGTGCTGCCAATGATTTCTTGGTAACAGCGCTGTTTTGATCAACAACGCTCATAAGACACTCATAATGATGTTCTGATGTGACTTCTCAGACGGTACTTAAGGCTGTCCATCTGACCAAAACAGGCCAGGGGCAAAACAGACTATACAGACAAAAGTTTTAAGAATTTTATTAGTTTAAACTTTCTCGGAGCGTGTAGTTCTTATCATTGTGAACAAGTAATGATTCATCTGAAGTACGCGGCAGTTCAATTTCTCATCGTGGAGCCGATCATTGGTTTTAATGGCAACCTCATTTTGCTTTGACACGATTCAGATCAAGGTTTTTACTGACGAACTTTTTGATGATGGAGAAAAAAGGGCAGGTAAACAAAGCCAACTGGAATAGTAAGTTGTGGTCATGGCAGTCTCATTCACAGGGGTGCACTCTTATTTTCTCATAAGAACATATTCTTTTAGAATATCGAGGCTGAAATTTGGGAAATTTTAAAAATATTTTAATATACCCAAGGCTGAGATTTTTCCCACCAAAACGAAAGAACCTGCTCTAGCTATTGACAAATGTCAGTGCTAATGACAGTGTAATCACGAGTGCAAACGTGCTTGATTATGGTTTTCCAGATCTAAATATATTACGCATGTAAAACAGTAAACAAATTTTAAAGCAAAATTGAATTCTAATTAGCAATATCAGATGGAGTTTTACAGCAGAAAAACGCACCACTCGAGCAATACTCTATCGGATTACTCCAAACGCCATCGACTACGCGGTATCCAGGGCGCGCTGAGAGCGATAAGTTTCAAACGCGCTGCCGGCCCCGTATTAATTACAGAAAGGAATAAAGTAAAGAAAATCTCTCTAACGTACCTGGACAACAGGGTTCTCATTAAGTGCCGGCAGCCGGCTAAAAAACCGGCTACTTTAAATTTAGAGCCGTCTACTTTTCGGTCATAAACTTGCTATAAACAAGTGGCACTCGCTTCTCCCGCCGCCTACTTTTATATTTAAGCCGTCTACTCCAAAACTTATTGAGAACCCTGGGACAACTATTGCGATGAATGACAGTCTACAAATTGAAAATGTATGAAAATTAAACTTCTAGGAATCCACAGAAAGTAGTATATAATCACCATTTGATGGACCGATACAAATACCCAAACAGCTCGAAAGTTCCTGGGGATTTTCTGCCGCATGCTGGCATGCCTCGTTTTGAAAGCGAAAGCAATATAAGGTCGCATGCGTGCCTCGTTTTGACTTTGGTCAAAGTACGGGTCGAATCGCGCGCCTTTTTGAAACTTCATTGATAGCATTTGTCGCTTTTATTCCGTTTAAAAGTTAGTATTCTAGTGATAAAATGAGTGAGGAGAGCCAGAGACAGGTAGATAATAATGAGACACCTAATCCGATGAAGAGTGTGCTTGATGAGTTGGCAAAACTCAGGAAAGAAAACGAGCGTCTGAACGGTCGGTTGGACGAGCTTGTTCAGAGTGTTCAACAGCCAAGCGCAAGAAAGAGTCTTTTTAGCAAGAAACGGATGCAGCCAACTGTAGACCCTAGTTGTTCGGTAAGTACAGTTTAAACTTATTTTTCCTGTTTCCATGACATATCAATATATATCATCCAAAAAAAAATTTTTCATCTGACCGATTTGTGTTATCGATCGACTCGCCCATATTCGATAATGATTCGTTGTGTTCATTATTTACGATTCGGTCGGTTTAAAATGATGGGTAAGCTCATCAACCTCTTGCATTTTACTGTATCACAAATTAATCAGTTTTGATTTGAAAAATGCCGGTAGCGAAGGCATTTTATTCACATAGAAAACGCTTTTGGGAAAGGTTCACCGCGGGACATTTGAAATTGGCAGCCGTAATTGAAGCAAATTTTCATGCATCGTACATTCCAGTAATTCAGTGTGGTTAGGCCACATATACAGAACCGATGAAATAAATGTTTTGTGAAGTTATAAATTCTGTTTTTGTAGGATGCAGTTAGAAAGACGTATAAAGAATTAAAGAAACAAAAAAAAGATTTTGATGGCTTTAAAACAGATGTCAGGTTAGCAAAATTTGTTTCATAATTTTATGTAACTATGTTATTCTCATAATGATCATCCCACAGTGAAGAGTTTGGAACTGAGCTGTAAACTGAGATAACAGGTTCATTGAATGAGAATAATAAGCAACCATCATTGGCACAAGAAGAGTCATACATCATTTTATAGTGAAATATTTATCAACTCTTAAATTTTCATTAAGCTACAAACACCAGGATAAGAGATTTATTTGATAACAAAAGCAACCTTCATTGACACAAGTAAGATGCCCATCTTTAAATGAATGAAATGGTGCATGTATTAATTCAGGGTTGTCACTAGTAAGTAAGATGCCCATCTTTGAGTGGGAAGTCACAATTCTATGTACATGTATCCATCTTTGAGTGGACAAAATGGTGCTTGTGTCAATGATACTTTCATTTTCCAAATGCCACAAGGAGATCAACTAGACAATTAAATTTTTACAGTGATATTATCACGTTTCACTTCAACTTGTTGTTTAGCTTTAAACACTAGTATAATTATGAGCTTTATTCAATACCAAAAGGAACCTTCATTGACACAAGTAAGACGCCCATCTTTGAGTGGGAAGTCGCAATTCTATTTATCCATCTTTGAGTGGACAAAATGGTGCTTGTGCTAATGAAAGTTCCAATTTTATGAATGCCACAGGGAGATCAACTAGACAATTTTACAGTGATATCATTACGTTTCATTTCAACTAGTTGTTTGGCTTGGAACACTAGTATATGAGCTTTATTCGATGGCATTAGGAACCTTCATTGACACAAGTAAGACGCCCATCTTTGAGTGGGAAGTTGCAATTCTATTTATCCATCTTTGAGTGGACAAAATGGTGCTTGTGCTAATGAAACTTCCAATTTTATGAATGCCAGAGTAGGTCAACTAGACAATTTTACAGTGATATCATTATGTTTCGCTTCAACTTGTTGTTTAGCTTCAAACACTAGTATATGAGCTTTATTCGATGGCAAGAGGAACCTTCATTGACACAAGTAAGACGCCCATCTTTGAGTGGGAAGTTGCAATTCTATTTATCCATCTTTGAGTGGACAAAATGGTGCTTGTGTTAATGATACTTCCAATTTTATGAATGCAAGGAGGTCAACTAGACAATTTTACAGTGACATCATTATGTTTCGCTTCAACTTGTTGTTTAGCTTCAAACACTAGTATATTATGAGCTTTATTCGATGGCATTAGGAACCTTCATTGACACAAGTAAGACGCCCATCTTTGAGTGGGAAGTCGCAATTCTATTTATCCATCTTTGAGTGGACAAAATGGTGCTTGTGTTAATGAAACTTCCAATTTTATGAATGCCAGAAGTAGGTCAACTAGACAATTTTACAGTAATATCGTTATGTTTCGCTTCAACTTGTTGTTTAGCTTCAAACACTAGTATATGAGCTTTATTCTATGGCAAGAGGAACCTTCATTGACACAAGTAAGACGCCCATCTTTGAGTGGGAAGTTGCAATTCTATTTATCCATCTTTGAGTGGACAAAATGGTGCTTCTGTTAATGATACTTCCAATTTTATGAATGCAAGGACGTCAACTAGACAATTTTATAGTGATATCATTATGTTTTGCTTCAACTTGTTGTTTAGCTTCAAACACTCGTATATTATGAGCTTTATTCGATGGCATTAGGAACCTTCATTGACACAAGTGAGACGCCCATCTTTGAGTGGGAAGTTGCAATTCCATTTATCCATCTTTGAGTGGACAAAATGGTGCTTGTGTTAATGATACTTCCAATTTTATGAATGCCAGAGGTAGGTCAACTAGACAATTTTACAGTGATATCATTATGTTTCGCTTCAACTTGTTGTTTAGCTTCAAACACTAGTATATCAGCTTTATTCAATGGAAAGAGGAACCTTCATTGACACAAGTAAGACGCCCATCTTTGAGTGGGAAGTTGCAATTCTATTTATCCATCTTTGAGTGGACAAAATGGTGCTTGTGTTAATGATACTTCCAATTTTATGAATGCCAGGAGGTCAACTAGACAATTTTACAGTGACATCATTATGTTTCGCTTCAACTTGTTGTTTAGCTTCAAACACTAGTATATTATGAGCTTTATTCGATGGCATTAGGAACCTTCATTGACACAAGTGAGACGCCCATCTTTGAGTGGGAAGTTGCAATTCCATTTATCCATCTTTGAGTGGACAAAATGGTGCTTGTGTTAATGATACTTCCAATTTTATGAATGCCAGAGGTAGGTCAACTAGACAATTTTACAGTGATATCATTATGTTTCGCTTCAACTTGTTGTTTAGCTTCAAACACTAGTATATGAGCTTTATTCAATGGAAAGAGGAACCTTCATTGACACAAGTAAGACGCCCATCTTTGAGTGGGAAGTTGCAATTCTATTTATCCATCTTTGAGTGGACAAAATGGTGCTTGTGTTAATGATACTTCCAATTTTATGAATGCCAGAAGTAGGTCAACTAGACAATTTTACAGTGATATCATGTTTCGCTTTAACTTGTTGTTTAGCTTCAAACACTAGTATATGAGCTTTATTCGATGGGAAGAGGAACCTTCATTGACACAAGTGAGACGCCCATCTTTGAGTGGGAAGTTGCAATTCTATTTATCCATCTTTGAGTGGACAAAATGGTGCTTGTGTTAATGAAACTTCAATTTTATGAAAGCCAGAAGGAGGTCAACTAGACAATTTTACAGTGATATCATTGTTTCATTTTAACAAGTTGTTTGGCTTGAAACACTAGTATATGAGCTTTATTCGATGGCATTAGCAATCTTCATTGACACAAGTAAGACGCCCATCTTTGAGTGGGAAGTCGCAATTCCATTTATCCATCTTTGAGTGGACAAAATGGTGCTTGTGTCAATGATACTTTCATTTTCCAGATGCCGCAAGGAGATCATCTAGACAATTAAATTTTTACAGTGATATCATCATGTTTCACTTCAACTTGTTGTTTAGCTTTAAACACTAGTATAATTATGAGCTTTATTCAATACCAAAAGGAACCTTCATTGACACAAGTAAGACGCCCATCTTTGAGTGGGAAGTCGCAATTCTATTTATCCATCTTTGAGTGGACAAAATGGTGCTTGTGCTAATGAAAGTTCCAATTTTATGAATGCCACAGGGAGATCAACTAGACAATTTTACAGTGATATCATTACGTTTCATTTCAACTAGTTGTTTGGCTTGGAACACTAGTATATGAGCTTTATTCGATGGCATTAGGAACCTTCATTGACACAAGTAAGACGCCCATCTTTGAGTGGGAAGTTGCAATTCTATTTATCCATCTTTGAGTGGACAAAATGGTGCTTGTGTTAATGATACTTCCAATTTTATGAATGCCAGGAGGTCAACTAGACAATTTTACAGTGACATCATTATGTTTCGCTTCAACTTGTTGTTTAGCTTCAAACACTAGTATATTATGAGCTTTATTCGATGGCATTAGGAACCTTCATTGACACAAGTGAGACGCCCATCTTTGAGTGGGAAGTCGCAATTCCATTTATCCATCTTTGAGTGGACAAAATGGTGCTTGTGTTAATGATACTTCCAATTTTATGAATGCCAGAGGTAGGTCAACTAGACAATTTTACAGTGATATCATTATGTTTCGCTTCAACTTGTTGTTTAGCTTCAAACACTAGTATATGAGCTTTATTCAATGGAAAGAGGAACCTTCATTGACACAAGTAAGACGCCCATCTTTGAGTGGGAAGTTGCAATTCTATTTATCCATCTTTGAGTGGACAAAATGGTGCTTGTGTTAATGATACTTCCAATTTTATGAATGCCAGAAGTAGGTCAACTAGACAATTTTACAGTGATATCATGTTTCGCTTTAACTTGTTGTTTAGCTTCAAACACTAGTATATGAGCTTTATTCGATGGGAAGAGGAACCTTCATTGACACAAGTGAGACGCCCATCTTTGAGTGGGAAGTTGCAATTCTATTTATCCATCTTTGAGTGGACAAAATGGTGCTTGTGTTAATGAAACTTCAATTTTATGAAAGCCAGAAGGAGGTCAACTAGACAATTTTACAGTGATATCATTATGTTTCATTTTAACAAGTTGTTTGGCTTGAAACACTAGTATATGAGCTTTATTCGATGGCATTAGCAATCTTCATTGACACAAGTAAGACGCCCATCTTTGAGTGGGAAGTCGCAATTCCATTTATCCATCTTTGAGTGGACAAAATGGTGCTTGTGTCAATGATACTTTCATTTTCCAGATGCCGCAAGGAGATCATCTAGACAATTAAATTTTTACAGTGATATCATCATGTTTCACTTCAACTTGTTGTTTAGCTTTAAACACTAGTATAATTATGAGCTTTATTCAATACCAAAAGGAACCTTCATTGACACAAGTAAGACGCCCATCTTTGAGTGGGAAGTCGCAATTCTATTTATCCATCTTTGAGTGGACAAAATGGTGCTTGTGCTAATGAAAGTTCCAATTTTATGAATGCCACAGGGAGATCAACTAGACAATTTTACAGTGATATCATTACGTTTCATTTCAACTAGTTGTTTGGCTTGGAACACTAGTATATGAGCTTTATTCGATGGCATTAGGAACCTTCATTGACACAAGTAAGACGCCCATCTTTGAGTGGGAAGTTGCAATTCTATTTATCCATCTTTGAGTGGACAAAATGGTGCTTGTGTTAATGATACTTCCAATTTTATGAATGCCAGGAGGTCAACTAGACAATTTTACAGTGACATCATTATGTTTCGCTTCAACTTGTTGTTTAGCTTCAAACACTAGTATATTATGAGCTTTATTCGATGGCATTAGGAACCTTCATTGACACAAGTAAGACGCCCATCTTTGAGTGGGAAGTCGCAATTCCATTTATCCATCTTTGAGTGGACAAAATGGTGCTTGTGTTAATGAAACTTCAATTTTATGAAAGCCAGAAGGAGGTCAACTAGACAATTTTACAGTGATATCATGTTTCGCTTCAACTTGTTGTTTAGCTTCAAAGTTGTTTAGCTTCAAACACTAGTATATGAGCTTTATTCAATGCCAAAAGGAACCTTCATTGACAGAAGTAAGACGCCCATCTTTGAGTGGGAAGTCGCAATTCTATTTATCCATCTTTGAGTGGACAAAATGGTGCTTGTGTTAATGATACTTCCAATTTTGTGAATTCCAGAAGTAGGTCAACTAGACAATTTTACAGTGATATCATTATGTTTCGCTTCAACTTGTTGTTTAGCTTCAAACACTAGTATATGAGCTTTATTCAATGGCAAGAGGGAACCTTCATTGACACAAGTAAGACGCCCATCTTTGAGTGGGAAGTCGCAATTCCATTTATCCATCTTTGAGTGGACAAAATGGTGCTTGTGTTAATGATACTTCCAATTTTATGAATGCCAGAAGTAGGTCAACTAGACAATTTTATAGTGATATCATTATATTTCGCTTCAACTTGTTGTTTAGCTTCAAACACTAGTATATGAGCTTTATTCGATGGGAAGAGGAACCTTCATTGACACAAGTGAGACGCCCATCTTTGAGTGGGAAGTTGCAATTCCATTTATCCATGTTTGAGTGGACAAAATGGTGCTTGTGTTAATGAAACTTCAATTTTATGAAAGCGAGAAGGAGGTCAACTAGACAATTTTACAGTGATATCATTACGTTTTGCTTCAACTTGTTGTTTAGCTTCAAACACTAGTTTAAGAGCTTTATTCAAGGACAAAAGCAACTCTTGAGTTAATTTTTTCCATTGTCAGGCTACATAAACCTTATACTATCCACAACTCCTTGATTTGCTCTGACGAAGGGCTAACGCTGGAAACGTCAGGTGGTTAATATTGTGCAGTGGTCAATTTACATTTATTTATCAACTCAGTTGACAAACCAAATTTTTGTGTTTCACTCCCCCACTGACGCAGCACCTCAGTTTCTTCAGAACCAGAAAACTGCCTCTTTAAGCTCACTAAGTTTTTTTAGACCCAGGCTGTCACAATATACCCATATAATTTTATTTCAAATAAATAGTTAAAAAAAATTGACATGTTTTTGGTCTTTATTTCTTTGAGGTATGATGATGAGGAGAACAAAAAAATTGAGGATATTTTGGTTAAATAAGTGAGGGGAAATTTTGGGGGAAAAAAATGGCCCAAAGCCAAGATAAAAGGTAAGTCGTGCATTTTTGTAAGTTCCTTTAATTTAGTAGCTTCTAGATGTTGCAGACAGGTGCAGTTACGTAATGACGGAATACAAAAGTTTGAAAAGACACTAAGGCCATGTTCTATTGGGATCAACCGTTTCAACCAAAACCGGTTTAGGTTAATGCAGCTGACGTTTTCCAAAAGAATTCTTTTCCAACCATTTGCCGTTGAAACGCGATCACTCCTGGGAATAGTTATTACCAGCTCTTATATGTAACCTTCCTGTCTGCGGATCCGCATGGTAAACATGGCGGCTGCTGACCGTGCTCGTGCTGTCGTCTGTTTTGTACTCTTGGAAGTCTTAAAAGATGTCATAAAAATGACTCAAAGGGAGAACTTGGAGGATTGGCAGCCTCGTTTCTAGAGAATGGACACCTCAAGGCTGCTGCCTAAGAAAATTTTAAAGGGGCCCTCAGAGCTAAACGCTGAGAACTTAGGAGCCCAACATATGAAGTGAAAGGTGTTGCTGTGAAAAATTAAGGAGCCCAGAGCTATTCTTTGGGAGCCCGAGGCTACTGGGCTCCTGTTAGGCAACAGCCTTGCACCTGCTGTTAAAATTCATGGATACAGCTGTACGTAGAAGAAGTTGTATCAAATTTGTCAGACGATCGTTTCAAGCTTTTAAGAGCCAGCGAAAAACCGCAGTGGTTGCTACAAATGCTTTTTCAAGTGTGGACAAAATAAATATTCCAAGGACAACCAAACCATGTTTTGTGGACATAAGAGTAAATTTCAAAACACGAAACACATGAACACATGTTTTGCATGTTTGTCTATGCTCGTTTATAGAATGCACAAGTGCTATACATTTCTGTACCCTACCCCCTTTGATGTTGTTAATCGATAACAGTGTCCATTTACAATGTATACCGTATGCAAGGTTTGATCGTAGTGTAAATTGCACAGAGGAAAGAGCAAGAACCAAATCGAAATATGCAACATTGTCAGGGAGACTATTTTGCCAGAGTAAACTGTTGTTGAAGAAAAAAGTAAAATTTAATGTTAATGTCTTATTCACAGTAGTCATGCCACTGTGGCTAAATGAGTTTTTTTTTTCTTTTTTGATATTCAGAAATTGATGTATCGCAAAGAAGTGATAGATAAGGCAGAACTTTCACTGGATGACAAAGCCAAAATGAAGGCTTTATTAAACCTTCACAATGCTGTGGAGTTTATTTCTTCAGAGGAAAGTGAAGACAATGAAGAGGGGACTGGTGGTCCGCCACCAAGGTTCATCAAGCCACTACGCTGGGAGAGGTCGAAGTTAAGAAACATCAAGGCTGTTCTTTATGCCTTGCAAGTCGAAGAGGCAAAAAAGAACAGCTGCAAAAATAACCAGAAAGGCTGATCAAAACATGTCAGATAGACCGGTACCAACAAACTGCCCCTCATGGGCAGGACGCCAGTAATTCCCACTAAGAGACTTACAGTGTAAAACAATTTAATTGCTACAGTAACCTTCACTATGGCAACTGGGTGTCACTGTTTGGGTGTTGTGTGCAAAAAGTTAAAAGTGATGGACCACGGTGACAAACTCTCTTCAGGACTCTGCATCCACTAACACCATAGTAGAGGACACTGTGGCGATTTGCTTTAACGTGCCTTAACGTGCCTTCTTTAGACAGTTAAACCCTGTGATGATCAAACTAACTTAATTTTGCACAACCTCATTGGCTAGGTGATAAGAGTTTTATTCTTAAAAGAAAACCTTTACTTGACTGTGTTCATTAAAATTGCTGACATTACAAGACAGTCATTGGGGTATCCTAACAACAAAACTGGGAGTGTCAGATAAAAGGCAACACAAAAATGAGTCGCTTGTAAAATGAGGCAGTTTGTCATTATTATTCAAACTCAAATGTAGGGAAATTCTTATAGAGTACTTTGTAGGTGTATGTCACAGCCAGGTCCACTTTGTAGCCATGCATGCAGTTACAGCAGAGTGACATAACAAAAAGTGTGGTACATGTGTCGACATACTGGCTTGTATATTAAGCCTATGGCTATTTTTGTTTGCATCACAGTCACCTTTGCAGCATCAGTCTGATACTCCCTAATGAAGCTAATTAAGGCCTCTCAGTGGTTTGTATAGGCTTAAACAATAACTTTTGGGGATGGTCCACCAAGTACTGGTACCAAGTACGAAAATACCAGCTATTTAAAACATTTATTTGGTGGTCATTTCCTGTCAATGTTTGTTTTAATAACGTTAATGTTACACTTACCTGGTACTGGGTGGTGACATGCCTTGAAATAATTTACATACATGAATTATCATTATTTTTTAAATTTAGAGTAGTAAGCATTTGTTATAGTGCGTCCAGAAAAAGTTTGAGTGACAAACCTCCAGATCATCAGTAACAGCCTTCACAACTGATACTGGAGAAACTGGTATTTTTGTGCAAAGGTTTTCTTAATTTAAACTTAAAGAAAGGAGTGCACCGTAAAAAGATGTTTTAAGATTAGATAATTTAGTTAGTTTTTAATACAGCAATTTGATACATTTACAGATTTCCTTATGAGATCTTATGCAGTCTTAAATGAGTAAGACCTTCATTTGAATATTGTTCTTATAAACTTATTTACCGTATTTACTCGAATAAGTGCCGCGGCGCTTATTTAATTTTCCGCGCCACAAGTGCGGCGCTTATTTAAACAATGTACAAGACAAATTTACTTTTTCTATATTTTTATTCAACGGTACACTTTCTATCTGTTAATTTTCCCATGGACTGATACTAAACTGATAGTACATCTAGAATTACGAGAGAAATTCACGCGGTGAAAAAAACCCGTTGTGGACCAATTTACAACGTTCAGTCAAAGAAAGAAAGAGAGCTTACCGCCCGAGCGGAGAAATACAGTCACTTTGAACTAAAGAACATCACATTTAAGGAAAATAAATTGCCGATGCTGTTTTAAAATTGTTTTATAGTGTTTTTCCCGGAATTCCTCGAATAAGCGCCGCATCAGCGGTGCGGCGCTTATTCCAGGGCGGCGCTTATTCACTTTTTTGTCCCAGATACGGCGCTTATTCGAGGGCGGCGCTTATTCGAGTAAATACGGTAATAGTCTTACTGTAAACTACTTCTTGGAGTTATGTATTTTGGAATATACGTTACTAATTTTAAAATAACTTTATGATATAATGTTATTTAATTAGTTATTATATAATAATTATGTCAAGGAGAAAGAAGGTTGAATATTGCCAATTCTAAAATGACTATTTAGTTAAAATGGAAAAGTTACAATAAAAACGTTACAGTGTTAAAATATATGATATAATAAAGTTATTTATTAATTACTATATAATATTTCAATGAGAAATAAAGTTGAATTTTGTCAAATCTAAAATGATTATTTAATTGAAATGGAAAAGTTACAGTATCAGGCATCAAAATTAGAAAATACATTGTAAGAAGTCTCTTTTTTATTGTGAAAATATTATATATACAAATGGAGAGAATTATTTAAATAAAAACTCACCAAACGGCACCTAAATCTGAATCTGCTTGATTTTTGCGTATCAACGAAAACGGGTCGTTGTAAATCCATAAATCGATCCAGGGTTGTCCCAAAAACCTCCACATTTGAAATACCTGATAGAATGAACAGTATATGATTCCAAACTGGAGAGTTAAGCAAAGTTTCCACGTTTAGGAAATCCTGTGAATGATCCACCGAATGTGAACTCTGCGGAAACATAAAGGATGTATAAAGTAAACCGATCCAACTGAGTTTCTGCATTCCTTGTTCCGGAAACTCAACGCACAATTGATTATCCTCTGGATTTACGAGCTGCGGAAACATGACGGCATTTGGCGTTTCCGCAAGAGATTAAACCTAACGGATACGTGAGTATAAGGGATGCGTTTACGGGACGCCGCAGAAACTGAAACATGACTTATACACGTGATTCCCGCAACGGTTAGTTACAATTCCGTCTGCGGATATTCAGGTTTCCGTAAAGTAACCGTTACAAAAACGGCAACGGAAACACCTTTTTTCAACCTGTGTATCGGTTCAGGCTACGTTTTGCAGAAACAGGAAGCACAGCTTTGACTTAATTCTTAAAATAACAAAACAGGTGAATTGTATTGCTCAAAAGGAATAATTTAATGTTTCTTCTATGGCACAGACACACGTCTTGAAAAGGCACTGATCATGACTACGAATATTCCTTGGGTGCGTGATCTCGAGGAGACAATTTTGTGTCCATGAGTGATGGCTACAAATCTTTTTTTTCCTGTAACTTTTTTTTCTGATGTAAATTTTGGAAATTATAAATTAATTAACAGGCACTCAGGGGCGTAGCCAACCTTTAAATCTGTTGGCTCGGGCCTACAATTTGTTTTGTTTACTTACCTACTTATAAAATAAATAAATAAATATTGCTAGTGCTAATCACCCTTACTTGCAGTCGAGCACAGCACAACAGCTAGATGTCAATTAGCTGTGAGTCGATTTTGATTTACTTACCTACTTACTTACTTACTTACTTACTTACTTACTTACTTATTCCTTTTCGTTCCTAGTAGACCATAGGTCCTCAACTAGAGCGCGCCACCTAACCCTATTTTTGTTTCCTCTCCAACTCTGCCATTCTCGTACGTCGCCAGGTGTGCCGGGGTCTTCCTCTCTTTCGCTTCCCCAGTGGGTTCCACTCAAGTGCCCTCTTGATTACATGTCCATCTGGTCTCCTCAACGTGTGGCCGATCCATCCCCAAGCTCTTTGTCTTATCTCTTTCTCTACCAGTCGCTGCCCTGTTTGTCTCCAAAGCTCCTTGTTGCTGATTTTTCCGGGCCACCAAATCCGCAAGATGTTCCTCAGGCTCTTATTGATGAACACCTGCAACTTCTCCTCCAACCCCTTAGTCAGCCTCCAAGTTTCAGAACCATACAAGAGCACGGCCTTCGCATTTGACCGAAAGATTCTCAACTTCGTCAGCATCCCAAATCCCTGTCCCAAATGCCTGTCGTGCCTTTCCAATTAGTGCCTGAATGTCCTCGTCAGTGCCTCCCCTTTTGCTTACAATGCTCCCAAGGTACTCATCTACTTCCCGCTCAATCCGCCCCCCTGCAACCGATACACCATTGCCACGTTTGGTATCAACTGATTCATCAACTTTGTTTTGGTGCCATTGATCTTCAAGCCTACCTTCGCACCTTGTACCTCCAAGGCCCGTGTATTATCCCTCATATCCTGTATTCTGGGCGACAGTAGGGCCAGCAGATCATCGGCAAAGACAAGGTCTTCTAAGGAATTCGTTAAGGTCCACTGAATACCTCTCTTCCTGTCAAAGGCTATCCTTGTCACCCAATCCATGGCGACCAGAAACAACAGGGGAGACATCAGGCAGCCCCAGTCCTCATATTCAATGGTTGGGTCCTCTGTCCATTGTGTACCACTTGCGCGGAAAACCTTCATAGAGAGCTCTGCTGATACTATCGAAGGCCATTTCGAAATCTATAAAGTTGATATACAAGGAGGACTGCCACTCAATGCTCTGCTCCACAGAGATCCGTAAAGCTTCAGCCAGCTCGGAAGCCCGCCTGCTCCTCTCTCAATTTTTCATCCAGCGCGATCTTGATGCGCTCCAGGAGCACTCTGCAAAACACCTTACTTGCCATGTTTAGCAACATGATGCAGCGCCAATTTTTACAGTGGCTCAGATCACCTTTCTTGGGCAGCTTGATTAGCAGATCCATCTTCCACTCCTCTGGTATCTTCTCCTCACTCCATATCCTGTTGCAGAGCTCGAGCTCCAAAAGAACCTCTTCTGACGTGTTCCCTCCCGCCTTGTTTTGTTTACTTAACTTTTAAAATAGTAATTTTAAAAGCTTTGAAACTACAACTAGGCCTACAACAAATGGAAAAGGAAAGGAAAGGAAAGGAAATTTATTTAACTTAAAGTGTCTAGTTAGTCTAGCCGCTGGAGCACTAATCGGGGACACTGTAAACTGAAATCGACAATTTTTAGAACACAAATGAAGTCAAAATTTAAATTATTTTGGTTTTTGAGAGGGGAACAGCTGAACTGGAGTACTCGGAGAAAACCTCTCGGTGCAGAGTAGAGAAAAACCGAACTAAACCCACATATGACGCAGTCTGCGAATCGAACACGGGCCACATTGGAAAAGCCCTCTAGGCCCCTGGCACTGGTATTATATGCACTCCAGATCGTAACCATATTATTATTGCCAACGAGCAGGCCGAGCGAAGACGCGAGGCTTGCGAGGCGGCCAGCTTAATGCCGCGCGAAGTAGAGCAGCAGGCAGAAAAATTCTGGATCGTGCTATGAAAAGTGTAATGTAAGGCTACGTAGTGTAGAAGGTTCCCTGGAATTTTTTTTTTTTTGAGTGATGTCATTAGACAAACTTGCAAGACGCGCACGACCACAGATGATCTTGAGTTCGGAGGTGAGTGAAAACAGATTTTTTCCCACTTCCCTGACCATTGTGTTGTGTACACTTGCTTTGAGTGTTCTTTAATATTTATTTTCGAAGCATCGTGCTCTATATTGAGTTAGCGAGCTCAAAACTAAACCGGGGAACGTGTTCTTATCGGCCGCTGTTGTCAATTTCAGATTAAGACCAGTGAGTTGAGCAGTATATGTTGTCTGCAAAGTACACAATTAAACGTAAATTTGACTTGTAATTCATGGCCTTATCTTGCAAAATAAAAATTCTACACGTGAAACAACTTTCATTTGCGAGAGAGTTTGATTCCCCCCTACATGTTCCACACTGAAAAGTCTGAAAACGCTTTGGCGATTTTTTACATGGCACTGATTTTATTCAACTTAATTATTGTATATTCCTGTTAAAATTACGGCCGTTCAAAAATTACAGTAGTACTTTCCATATTATTGCAAAACACGTTGACATTTACGTTGTTGTTGGAGAAACAAAGTGTGCAATTTCTATTATTGTATTATTGTTAACTAGATAAGATGAGTTGCAGTACTTTCGAATAAAAAAATTACAACTACTGTTGGGTGTTTTGGAACTCTGATACAAATCTGCAAACTATGTATTATATTGACTGTTTCGTTGGCACTTAGCGATAGCGCACCGGTGGCTCAGTTGGTTGAGCACCGGGCTGTCACGCGGGAGGTCGTGAGTTCAACTCCGGCCGGACCAACAGTCAGGGTCTTTAAATAACTGAGGAGAAAGTGCTGTCTCTGTAATTACATCTGCAAATGGTTAGACTCTCTAGTCTTCTCGGATAAGGACGATAAGCCGGAGGTCCCGTCTCACAACCCTTGTTCTTAATGAACAAGGGTTGTGAGACGGGACGTTAATGATCCCACACACTATTCGAAAAGAGTAGAGGACAGTGTTCCCGGTGTTGTGGTCTGACCTTTCCAGCATGTGGTCGGCTTGGCAGGATTAGCTGGAAGGGCTTCTGTGTGAATGAGACCACAATTGTGTATAACAGCCAGAAGTCAGGCTACTTAGCCAAGTGCTGGAACCTCACTCAAGCACTCAAGCAAGCTATTACTAGTTATTTGTAATATTATTAACTTAATAAGAAAGTCAACAGAAGGGAAGTAAGCAAAACTGTCGTCACGGTGACTATATTTCGTATTTTTGTTCTTTTGTCTAGTTGTGGCTTAAAGTGCCTATCACCCTCAGCCAATGATAATGAATTCTGATGATATATGTCCGCCAAAGACGTCCCGTGAAGAAATAACTCTTGTTGTCTCCTTAGATTTCTTTTTATAAGCGGGAAAATCCCCCCAAAAAACCTCATTTTTCGCCATTTTGAATTCAAAAAGGCGCATCTGAAAGCCTGGGAACTAACTAGCTTATGACGTCAACCCGGTACCTTACTCACACTCACTGACTTTTATTCTCATAAATCGAGCAAGACATTATGCCAGGAAGGTGTGTGTCTGGTGGATTTTCTGCATTTCCAGATGTGTAGAAAGTTATATAGTGCCACTCGAAAGCGAACAACGCAGACGCAAAATTAACGTGCTCAATATGCGAATACGCGTTTTGCGTTTGTCGCCTTCGTTTACGTACGTAGACAAGAGAAGAAATTGCAAG
>NC_090874.1:61067695-61072695 GCF_036669935.1 Montipora foliosa
CTATTCCAAGCTTTTTAACATGATAATGGTGTGGCAGTCCCTCAAGAATGAAACCGCTACGAGTCACGCTTAATTTAGGAGAGAAAATGAAACTTTACCTCCAGGTGCTTACGTCCTCCATAGAGCATCAAATTTGGCTATTTCTCGTTGTTGTTTTGCTGACGACGGCTAAGAAATGGACAAAAATGAAAAACGCACGTGCAGGGCGTACAAAGCTATTGTTTTTTGCCACTAAATGTGCAAATTTGTGACGTTCTCGTTGACGTCGCCGTTGTCGTTGCTAAAGCTCCCCAGTCTGTACGGGCGGACGGCGGAGGGACGTACGTGACGTCATAACCAAAATTTCTCGCATGGATAGATTTCTCAACAAATCTTACCCATGGTGCTCCGCTGTCGCACTTCTCGCGCAAGAGCTCCGCTAATTAGTTCAATCGAACGCAACACCCCTTCCCCCGAACATTCCTTGATTTACTTACTTGCATTTGGCGTAGTATAGGAAACCCAGTAGGTCCAACTAGCATCGGCTGCATGAATTTGCTGTTTCTTATGATTGACTTCTTTGTTATACCCCTTATTAACTTTTACAAGAATAAACAACGTGACCTCTCCCCCACATTAAATTGTTTCGATAGGAATACAATTGTTTCATTCCATGGTAGCTATAAAAATAATAAGCACTTAATGACTGGCCCCAAGGACAAAGCCGAGGGTGACATTGAGGGTTGAGGGGAGACAAAACTCACTGTTTCCCGTGGGTCCAGTCATTAAGTGTTTTGTTATACCTCCCAACTCAAAATAGAACAATACACGGATTTTTACACGGAATTTGCCGGTGTTTCAAAGGTGCACGACCTGATCACGTGGGAGTCGAAAGTTCAAGTCGTTGTTTCCCTAGGGAGTTAGTGAGTTTTGTTCGCCCTAGGTAGTTAGTGAGTTTTGACCCATGAAACGTGACACGTTCTCCTCCAATTGGAAAAGGTATTTGAGTTGGGAGGTATAACAAAATTGTTTCATTCCATGGTTTGAAGTGGTCATTTTCCTTTCTTCTCCGATAGCACCACACAA
Source organism: Montipora foliosa (assembly GCF_036669935.1). Classification (NCBI taxonomy): domain Eukaryota; kingdom Metazoa; phylum Cnidaria; class Anthozoa; order Scleractinia; family Acroporidae; genus Montipora; species Montipora foliosa. The sequence continues at coordinate 61,068,761 of NC_090874.1, forward strand.
GTCTGAGGAAACACCAGTGAGAAAGGTTACGCCATCCAAAAAGATTATTCTGCTTATTTTTTCATTGGGGACACTCTTTATCGTGTGGCTTTCTTTGAGAATGGAATTCATCCGTGAGCCTGTCAATTATACATTTCAAGGAGTAAAATCCCCAGACTCGCTTCCGCCAAGAAACCAATTACAGCACTTAGAATTGTATGTCAGATACAACACCAAAAAAGCAAACGGGAGGTTTTCCAGACTGGTCGAAGACTGGCTTTTCAGAAGCATGTTATTATTTTGGCCCAGGAATACAAGGATTGTTGTGGTCTTAGATAAAGATCTTGAAGCTGACAGGGAATACGGCCTCAAGTTGAAAGAAACCAATCGGTTCAAACAGCTAGATTTGAGGGTTTGCTATATGGAACCATATCCTCAAGATATGATTCATCATCGGGGAAAGATTAGAATGTACTTTGACATGATGCACGCCGATTTGTGCACTAATGCAACTTATGTTGGTCTAGTTGATTACGACACAGTCTTTACCACAGCAGTTACACCAAGTCTGATAGTTGAAAATGGTAGACCTGTGGTTATAGGAAGAATAGGAGAACCTCGAGTTCCTTGCTGGATCAAAACAGCAGAGTACGTGCTTAGCATTAAACAGGTTATGCAGTGTATGCATTATTTTCCAGTCACATTCATAACAGCACATATCAGAGAAATGCGTGAATACGTGACCAAATTGCATGGTAAAGACTTCAAAGAGGTTGTCTCTGAAGCCAGCCGGAAATTAAAAGTGGCCCCCATCTGCTATTGTCATTATTCCATTATGTGCAACTACATGTGGTACCATCACAGAAATGAGTATGCTTGGCATCTGCAATACGTAAAATTTACTCACCCTTTAAACGCCTCGGTACCTAACGAGTATTTCTTCACTGAGGTTAAGCCCTACGAAAAGACTCCACATCCACGGTCGTCACAGCACATACGCCATTACATGCTCAATGGAAAATATATGAGTAAGAAAGATCCTTCCGAGCGATTCGTCAATGACACTCTCGTTGAAGGTTTATGTTACTCATTTGGGTTTAGACTCTGCGGTGATTTGTGTACAGGTTACAATGCAACGCGCATTCATGCCAATTTGTACAATTTCGAGAGCTACGATTGGTTGTGGGATAGTCGTTGCATGGAGAAACAAATGGAACATTACCGAAATGTTTCACTTCTTTTTAACAAGAATTTCTTCTACTTGGGATCGCACGAGGAAGTATGCATTGCAATCAGGCAGCTCCTTCTCTAGTTGGGCTAGGATCGCTTTCAATTAAATTTCGATTTCCAAAACTAATATTTTAAAAGAAAGATAAATGTTAAAAATACTTGACGTTTCAATGATTCCATGTCGGGCTTAAGCACGAGACGTTTTTGTGCCACGGACGGCAATCGGAAGTGAATTGTTTTCCGTTTCAATTTGTCTTCACACAACTACATTTATATCAGGGGCACCCAACGTCAATTTTCGGAAAATATCTGTTCGGAAGACGATTTGAGATCTAGAATTTTCGGAACATTTGTTGTAAAATTTCTTGCTTGCCTGCCTGTTCTAGGATTTTCCAACATCTAATAAATGGTATAATTGCCCATTTTTAACGGATTTTTTCCCTAAAAAGGTCACCTCTAATTTTCGGGAGCCTTTTTTCTGGCTGAAATTTTCGAAAAGGTAAGTTTTGATCCCTATAATTTTTGGATCACTAGACTTTCAGCTAGGAAATCCGAACAGATGAAAAACTTTTAGGGGATAAAAATATGGCTATATCTACCGTTTAGATACCAAAATAGTTTAACAATGCAATGTTAAGGTGGTTTTGAACTATATTTTCGTTGGGGGTCCCTGTTTATATTGCTTAGTACCTTTTCTCCATTAGATGCCCATAGTTTCAAACTCTGGAGGCACTACTGTCCTGGCCGGTCCTTCCTGGTCTGAGCATTGATTGGCTGAAAGCACGTCAGTTAATCCCAAACAGAAATAGTGCAGAAGATAAAGGTGAAAACTGTTGCATTGACAGCCGATCAAATGCGTGATTGCGTGATACGCGTACGTTGCTTTTGCTTAACCATCTCAAATTTTTTCATGTATATTATTAATAAGTAATCACATGATTTTTCTCGTTCAATTTGGAACTAGACGCTCCATAAAGTGTACACTGGGTTGCCTGTGGTACGTGTTACACAAAAAGGAAGACATGGAATTGGGTGCTATTGAACTGCAGCGTTCCAGTTAATTTTTTTTAAGTGGGGGGTCATGAAGACCATTTGAGGGGTCACCCACATGTCGCGCCAGCAGAGGCCCTTTGGCTCACGCGTTCACACGTTTAATTATTTTGTAATGTCCTGTCCCATTTTGAAATCTTTTAGTGTTTTAAGCTTTGGTAATAAATTCAGTTTAAAGATAACAAAACACGGTCTTAAGTAAAATTCACTCGTTTCTTCTTTAAATAAATAGTCTACAAAAAAACTAACTGCAAATTGCTTTAACGGACGTTTTCCAGCATGTCTTGTAGTTGCACTAAGCAAACGTATATTGCAAACACTAAGAAAGGACTGAAGGTGTTGTTTCCGCTTCATAATTCCTCCTCTTGTTAGTCTAATCTGATGCCATCAGAAAAAGCCAAGCCAAAAGACAGATGAAGAAAAAAATAGCATACTTTTTATACCTAACTCTGAATTGAATTCTCATCGAAAGATTAATGACAATCGATCTTAAAAACACGAAAGTTTCTGCAGTCTCTGACTTTTATGAATAAACGGAAAGGTCATGATGTTTTGTCAAAAGAAAACAATTGATCACGTGCTAGGCAACCATAAAGGTGCAAGTGATCACCTTCTGTCAACTGAATGAACTACGGGAAACACAGGCAGCCCAAGCTCGGTGTACGATTTATAGACTTTGTATGGGAAAATATACTTAAGCTTATAAATGCTAATAAAGTAAGCTGTAAATGTAGAGATAAATCTCACTTACCTCTATGTACAGTTGTCCTCACGGTCTTTTCTGTGCAATCGGAGAGCAAACTGTGTCCGTTTTAGACGAGTTTGTGGCTTACGAATTTTTGCGATCTCGTTAGTTGTCATTTCCCCTCTAACAAGAACATTCTAAAAGCTGATTCTACGCAAAAAGTAGATTCTGGAGGTAATTTCGAGAGTGGAAATCGAGGTTACGGCAGACGGCAAATACAAAGAAAGACGCTAGCCTCATTTTGACCACAAAAACTATCCAGTTAAGCTCGCATATTATAAAACATGATGAATTCATAAAGGACACCTTTTCCAGCAAAAAGGGTTTTGAAAAAAACAACATATTTGTTATTAGAGGCAAAAACCCCTTCCTATTTCATTGCGTGCGTGAAGAGAAGAAACTCAATCGCGTCAAATTGTAACAAAATATCAACAAAATAAATTTCAGGCTCAAACCATTTCCATGAAGAACCTTTTCCTTGAATAACGAAGCACAAAATAAACGACAAGCTTTCTTTCAAATAATTCTTGTCTGTCACATTTCCAATTACTTTTTACCTGAAGACTGTGCAGAGTTGAGTACAAATAAAATTATACAAAAGCCAGAAAACATAGATCACAGATCCACTTAAGGTGTTCGATTCGTTCCCTGTCTTTGTTGAACCCATAAGTTACCAGAGAATTTTCCATTTGGTTTCAGTGTTCTACATAACAACACTCTTGGTAAAATATTAGAAATACAGCTCACCTTGATTTCGGCCCGACGGGCGATAGATTGTTGTCGAAGTCCATAACTCGTCGCTTTTAAAATTCCATATATTAATTTTTCACCGCCTGTCTTGTTTATCCAGTTGACGTTCCATTCTTGAGATCCATAAGGGTATATTTTGTTTAAAGATGCACTAAAACGCCATTCGCGTTACAATGACTTT
>NC_090874.1:61092695-61100195 GCF_036669935.1 Montipora foliosa
TAAAGGCTGATTACATTTTTTCCTTTCAGACAGAACAATAACAAAACGACTACCATCTTTCGCAATCACATGCGGCAAAACAAAATTTCATTGCAGTTCCCGATACAGCCAGCGCACGAGCATTGTTTGATTTGTTAGAGGGAGCTCGTAGCACACAACATTTGCAACCAAATATCCATTTATTTTATCGTCTACGTAGGTAGGATCAACCGACCTATATTATTGGTCCCAGTCCTTTCCTTACAGTGCTTATTCTACATTTCTCCCGCCTTAAAAATAATGTTGTCCTCAACATAAACAAGTAAACAACAGTCTTTTATAACAGTTCCTTGTACTCCTGTTTCTCGTTCTGAAGTGAAATGTAGGATCCTGGTTGATCAGGCCAGAATAACAAGATATGTTCACTTAAACGTCACTGATTCTATTCGCTACCGCATCACGGTCCATTACGATTACTAACAAAACTTAACTTCCTTATACAAAGAACATCTTAAATAGAGAAAAAAAATTCTTCTAGTAGGACGAGATTACACCTCTTTGCACGGGCTAAATGTCATAGAGAAGTATACTGAAATAAATGTTTATCAATGATATCTAACTTGAACGTAGCTTCAACAGGTTCAGTTCCTTTTCAACTGAGTTTCTAAGGGTTTGCTTCTAAACATCAACCTGACATTGAATACAACGGCTGAACTGGTACTAAAAGGGGTACACATCAGCTGTAGGGCTGCAAGACAGGGTACATCAACCATGGTACTAGCAAGTGTGAGGCACACTTTGGTTACTGCTCTGCTTTCTGATTTCTCCTTGCAATGCCTCAACGTCTGACTTAATTGCAGTAATAGCTGCTAAGATATCACTCTGGGAGTTGCTTTTCTTACTTTCTTGTTTATCTTTTGGTGAGTCGTCTGACAGTGAAGACCCTGATACTGTTGGTGGCTTAGATCTGTTATTGGTTTTCAGCTTCTTCTCCCTCTCCTTCTCTGCTGAGTTTGCCATGCTCATTTGTTGTATCAAAACTTCATCTGTCACATTTGGGTCTTTTAAGAATGGGCGAATCTTAGCACGAATGCTTTCATCTTGTAAACCAGTTTCAATTGACCGAAGAAATAAACGTTGTACACGTCCAGAGTCATACAGTAGGGACGTGTTATCATCTCCCTCACCACATGCGAACAGAATTTGCTGTCTCAGGTCTAGAGCATTCATCAAAAAGGCTTGGGGTGATTCTTTCGGGCTTTGACATAAGGATGCTAGTGCCTGGTAGAGTTCTGATGTGTTTTTAGCACCATAGTGACTTCGGAGAATCTTTTTTAATCGGTCCAATGTCAGGTCTTGATGAGTTTCAAGGTAACTTCTAAGTACCATACCAGGTGTGATCGAACGGATAACACCATCAACAATTTCACTCTCAACATAACCTTGAGCCAACCCCGTTTGAATTTGACGTGCTAGCGAAGAGAAACTGATTTTATCTTTCTGATCAGGCTCCCCAATTTGACCACTGATCTTAAATAGATCTTAAATTGTCTACGTAAAGCACTAGTAGCCAGCAGTTTTTGAACCGAGTCTTCCTGCGGTGGTTTTACATCACTAATAACTTGTTTTCCACTCTTACCTTCGCCATTTTTGCCCACGGATGGTTGTTCCGTCAATAGTTGTTTTAAATCTCCAAGATACGGCACGATTTCAGTGTCTCCTAATTTTCCAATCTCTTCCTCAAGTCGCTGGACAACATGTTTCGCTACGGCTAGTCTCGTCTTGCCTTCGATATCAGCTTTAAAGAACTTGGCTGTTCGCTCGAGTGAACTCCAATTTGCAGCATAAATGCGCGACTGTATTTCCAATTGAAGTTCTTCTGCCATTGTGTAAGCAAACGGAACGTTTTCGTTTTTCTCCGCAAATACGGTACAAAATGGCGGGCACTTGAAGCACGTGGCCGTGGTCAGAGCGAAAAATACAACAAGGCTCAAAAACATACAAAAATCGATCGCCAAGAGTCGTAAGTCCGGTAATTCTTCTTCATTTAATCCCAGGTCCTGTCGGGGTCGCCAATTTTGTTAGAGGGAGCTCTTAGCACACAACATTTGCAACCAAACATCCTTTTATTTTATCGTCTACGTAGGATCAACCGACCTATATTATTGGTCCCAGTCCTTTCCGTACAGTGCTATATTCTACAGATTCACTTAGCCAATCGTTCTCCCTTTTTTTCTTCTTTTTTCGCTTTCAGCTTTAACACAATGCGAGAAATGCTAATCATAATTATTGGGGAAATTCAGTGATGTCTATCGGCTGCTAGCGCGCGATAATAGAAAAGATAACAGTAAAGGGATGTTCTATCCACAACAGAAATACCGAGGGAACAAGCAACTGGTGAGTGATTCGTGGGTGCCCCATGAAGCAGATTTGAGACTGCCCATTGTATTAAACTACAGATATCTATATATGAATTCGTCCTTGCATTTGCTGAATGTTGGCTCAATTTGGGGAGAAATGCTATTTCTGTCAATGTTTCGGACATTTTCGTGTTACCATTTCCATCCTCCCCTAAACCTGCTCCCATAGGTGAATAAAATATCTACCCAGCCCTCCCTAAGTGTTTAGTCCATTGGCCCAGTGGAGAGAGCGCAAAAACCGCTAGACATGCGCACTAGAATCACACTTGTGTTGCCGCCATTCCATTTTCATAATGGCGGACGACAAATCAAAATCCACCACGTCATTGTCGGGGCTGTCACGCCGTTGGGGTTTCTCTGAGAAAATTTGCAAAAAGATGATCTGAATCTGCCATCATTCAACGATGCTTCAGAGCCGTCAGGGAAGAGATCGGACCAAAACCAGTTCGCCTAAAGCAATAGAGTTTTTGACGAGCTTCGAAGCTTCATTTGACGTTCGTTGTTTAGAGTTTTGCGTTTCTTAAGGTGGTCGGTTACTCTTTAAGCTCAGAACAGAGATATGTTGGAGGTAAATTATTTTCGCGAAACATATCAAATATGACTTTTTTTTCGTTGATATGAAAATTTTTGAGAGGTGTTTAAAGGTGGAATTCCGATTTCATACACCAAGAGAGACTTTTTCAAATCGAAGTTTGAAGAGAAGCAGGTTTTTTTACCGCTAGTGTTCGTCTTCACAGTTGTAACTGGTTTTACACAGAAAAGCGAAGTCCAGTGCCTTATACTTTCACGCCACTCGTTATAGTTTGTGAGGTTTTCAGGTCGTAAGTTGTCCTGAAATGCATATAGCGTACATGTATGTTTTTAACTTCGAGTTAATATCTTGTCGACATTGTTCATACAATGTAAGTTTTCTCGCTTTATAAGCCAAGGCGACAGAGCGGCTGCCTGTTATATTAAACAGCGGCAAATATTGACAACAAACCCTGTTATTTTCTTCCCTTTAACAACGTTCATTGCTATGTTTTGTGTAACTAAAAATAAAATATGTCAACTGTCACATCTGACTACCGGGGGATTGTGTGCTTTTTCAAGTTTATGGGACTCTTTGCAAAGTTTATTCAACAAAGTAAGCTGCTTTTTCCGTTTAGAGACTGAAAATGTCAGCAAAGGTGCTCTAGTTCAATGTGCAAAGCGCTTTTTATGGCTTTTGATGCCAGCAAAACAGTTCACCAGACTAGAAAATTTTTATTCACTTGCTACTGGCTCACAAAGACTACAGAATTTGCCACATGGATGAATACATTTCACCAATGAAGGTGAGTGATGCAATAACATTACAATAGTTGCAATAATAATCTGCCCTGAATTGAATTTCCCCTACCCCTCAATATAGATTCTACGCCCCCTTCTTTGTCAGTGCCAAAAATCTGCCAAGAGAACTGAAGCACTAAGTTACACAGAATTAGTCAGACAGGTAGAAACCCTCAAGGATCAAAAGCAGGAGCTGGATATTAAGCAGAGAAAAATCGAGAACGAAAACAAAAACTTTCACAAAAAAACATGAAGTTAAGTATTTGGGTTTAGCTCATTACGACAATGACATGCCAATGCCTTTGCAGTACCCACCCCCCCCCCCCCCCCTTCACCAAGACACACACGCCACTGACAGCAGTACACTGCTTAGCATTATATTGAGTGCCACTAAACATGTTTCATTTCATATTATTATTTACATGCACAGAACAAACTGCATTGAACACAATGCACAACCCCATGAATTTCTCAAATTGCTTTTGGCCTATTATAAGACCTGTGAGTAAAACCACACCAAAAAGTTAGCTCACTATAATAAGGTAAAACAGATATCATTTTCATAATGGTTATGCTTTACAATGTAGCTGTGTCACCAAACACCCAAGGTTATTTGTTATATAGCACAAATAGGAAAACGTGCAATGGGAACAGCAACGGTGGTCGTCGGTCAATATTTGCGGGCAACAGTGCACTGTTACCCTCTGACGTCATAGATTTTGCACTGTTGCCCGCTCAGAGACTTTTGAACGACAAAAGTGTTTTTGTTAGATGTCATGTGACCTTGAAGTAACCAATGAGAGCATGTGCTGCTGGGGGCAAAAACAGTCATATAACAAAAATAATTATTATTCAACATAACACACTTTTGCTGGAAAAACAAGATCAGCAACACAAATCAAATGTTGAATTGAGAGAAGAAAATGTCATGCTTCACAAAAAAGGACAAAGTTATAGAGACAACACAGTTTTCAAGAAAAATATTGGACTGACATAAAAATTAACACCACGCACATGTAACTCTGTGAAAAAGCACCCCAAATGCCTAAATTTCCAATATAGGTTTCAGTCAGAACAAACTTTTCCTTATCACGGACTAAATTCTTATGGTCGTTAATTTTCTTTCTAGTGCAAATAATATTGAACAAAACAAAATAGTGTATTGTAATAATGAACTGATGTATGTTTAGTATTTTTTCCTTTCATTTTCCCGAATTTGTTCTCCACCTATATATATCTGTTTGGGTCAAGTTAGCAGAAAGTTGGGGAATCCACTCAAAAGAGACACTTGTAATACCACTGGCAGTACTAAATCCTAACATTACTCAACAACAATGACAATATTATTTGTGTTCCTTTAATATATGTTTTACAACTAAAGGAGACACTGCATTTACAGCTAACAATGATAGCTCTCTTGTGCACCATACAATTTCACAAGTCACTAGTCAACCACTAAACAAAAGGAGGAAAGAACTTATATGATCCAGACAAAATGGGAAATTTTGCTGGTGAACATTCTCCAGACCTGTTTGAGAATATCTTCTATGCCACAATGTATTTACAATAATGAAAGGGGTTTTCCGTGAACCAAGAAAGCTAATCTGCAGAGAGTAAAGTAGGTTGCTGTACTACTGCACAACTTCAGTTTCTTCTTAAATCAGGTATTGCTACCATTTCCTACAAACAAAAACAATGACAAAACCATTACACAGAAAGTGAATAATGACACAGTAAGCACAAGGGGAAAGATAATACCTTACACTGAGTTACATTATGAAATTTTGAACCACGGATACTGTGTTTTTCACTTTCTGATTGGTTTCACTCACTCTCAAATAACTGCTCTTATACAGTATGACATAATATGGAAACTGATTGCGCCAAGTGTTACCACGCTGGAAACTGATTGCCTTTAAATATGTCCAAGTGTTAAGAATCAAATGAAAATTTAATAAAACAATAATCACTGGATATGATTGAGTTGTTGATCTCATATCAACATGCACTCATGGAATTATGATATTATTGTTCATTATTGTCTTGTGCTATAGGAATTATATGCTTATTAGTATAATTACTGAAAGTTCTCTGCACTGATTGCTTGTCATTGAGATGATTATTATTACGTGATAATCACCGAAGCGGTTTTTTCAAAATAGCCACAAGCTGTTTTGTTCAGGTGACAGACGAATAAATAATTAATTGTTTTAAAGAAAATGTGTATCATTCAAATAATCAACTATGTAATAGGCGATTTGCATGATGGCATCATTTACTAAGAAATTGAGTTGCTTCTATTGTCAGGCAAATTTAAATTATTGTTTCCGATATTCCCTCAGACTTTATGAATGTTGGTGAATAAAAACCTCAACTTCATCTCGGTTTTTATTAACCGATATTCACCTTGCCTTCGGCGAAACAATAATTGTTAATAATTATTATTTGGTGTTCATACTAATTTTTAGTGTTAAACAACTTTCAGTCAGGGGTACGCATCTAACTAAAGCTGTAAGGCTTATTATTATTATTATTATTATTATTATTATTATTATTATTATTATTATTATAATTATTATTATATAATATACCTGAAGTGTTTGCATGCTTCCAAAGCTTTGCTGCACATGTGTTTTTGTAGCCGTTTTGCAAACTTATAAATATGAAAAAGTTGACCAACATGGTTACTCTGTTACAGTAATGTACTTTTCTGGGCTGTTCCACAACTGAGCAGGACAATATTGCCAAACACTGAGTGGAAGACGCTTTGATGCAGATTTCCTGGAATGGTTTCTGCAAAAATATTTGCGAGGAACAATAGGGAGCCCACACAAACAGTGTGTCAGTTTGTAGGTTCGAAACAGAAAGAAATGTATGGGAAATATTGAAGAGTCCTAATATAGTAAACTTACATCGAGAAATGACAATGTTAAAGCTCCTTAGAAGGACGTGTAGTAACAGTCAACGGAAAACCCACCAAATCGCTCAAATTCACCATTTTCAGCCGCAGAAATGACAATACGCAACAACTGAGGTTATTTTGAGCTTTAACATAGACATTTCTCGATGTAAGTTTACTATATTAGGACTCTTCAATATTTCCCATACATTTCTTTATATTTCGAACATACAAACAGACACACTGTTTGTGTGGGCTCCCTATGGAGGAACAGCAACAAAAACCTCGCACAGATCGATGGCATTTAACAGTCAAGGTTACGTGACGTGGAAATTGTAAATCCCAGGTGTTAAGAAAATTCAACTTTGTGGCTGAAGTTCACTCACAGTTCATCTACAGCAAGAAACCCAGTGGACGATTTTATACGATCAAAGTTGTATGACCGCGTTACGCTACAGTCTTCAATAACAACGGCCAGCCAAACTTATTTTCAAAAGCAAAAACCTTTCGTCCATCAAGACCAAGTTGCTCCTGTAGTTCCCGAGAACAAAGAAGAATTTCGTCGCCAGTTCGCTGGTTTCTGTAAGATTTTTACATAATCTGGGGGCAGGCCAACACCCCATGTCAAGAAAATTCACAGTAGCCAATACAAAAGGACGCATTGCTACTTGACATGCAGACTCGCGAAGTAATCAATCGTGTGTTCTTGACCGTTGATTTGGAATCGCTGAGTGTTCTCTCCGTCCTTGAAAAAAAAATCCTCTGGCACCCAGGGTATGAGTCGTCTAACTTTCCACAAAATTTGACAAATGCTAGAGTGTTATTTTCCACTTCGATCGATCACTGTCTCGATCGTCTCGATCACTTCGAATCTTTAGAGTCGCGAAAAAA
>NC_090874.1:61106706-61121706 GCF_036669935.1 Montipora foliosa
CGCGAAATTTGCTGCCTGTAGGGTCGATAATTTCCTCAAGGGGAATCGGGATTCGCGTCCTTGTAAAGAGGCTCTTTAGTCCCACATGAAATATCAGAGCAAGCAAAACCCCTAGTCCTACCAATATTGCAGTCATTACCTGAAGTATATAAATTGAATGTCAGAGGATGCCAGTTCTGATTTCTGCCTATTTAATAAAAAAAACACCCCAAACCTTACACAATATCGCTTGCAAAAGCTACTTTGTTTTCAAAACCGTTCGAAGGAAAGAGCTGTATCCAAGACCATGGGTAAGAAATTCAGATATGTCCAGAAATGCACATAATTAGATGCACGCGGATTTCAATAAGAAATTTTGACTTCTGTGGCGAAAAGACAAATGATCATTTTAAATATTAAATTGTCAAAAACCCCAATGCCCTCTACTCTATGACTTCTGACCCCGATGGTATGGAACCATTAACTTATTGTTGGGCCATTCCCTTAACCATCATAACGTAATAAAATGTCCATACAGTAGTTTCAGTAAAGTATGATAAAATATTAAACACAAACTACTTTACCATGAAATCCTTGGAACTGTTTTCAGAAATTTGATTTTTGGAATCTAGGCCAAATATTACCCAAGCCACAGCACAGGTCGAAATACCACTCAAGTAGGTAAAAGCAGTCCTAAAATGGGAAATTGAGTGTTTAATTAACACTTTAAAACTTGTGGTTTGACCATTATTATGAATATTATGAAGTGTAGGGAGTGGATTCCGAAGAAAAAAAAGGAGGAAAGGAAGTTAAATCCTAGAGAATGATAGAAAAGTGCATCGATGATTTGCTGCACTGGAGGCCCATTTTTTAGCCGCTCCCATGCCATGCGGAGGCAGTGCGGCCCAATGGTGAGGGCGCTTTCCTTGACGGTTCAAGACCCTCTCTGACCACTCGTTAAATTGATCCTGGTAGTCCCTGGTTCAACTTCTCGACTGTACTAGTAAATAGCCAATTGGTTTGTCTCCGGCCAGTTGGGATTCTGAACAGTTGTTATTGTTTTCTTCTGCCGTTTCGTTGATTGTGTTTGAATGCCCCTGAAAAGCCCGAATGGGGACTGGTCAATTAACTATGTACGCATGTTCCTATACACTAGCAGCAGCCTTAACAATCAGCCTTTAAGATAAAGGATTATGTACAAACCTCCATGCGCTCAATTCTACTGCTTCCATCTGATCTTTGGCAATGACTGGAATAAGAGACAAATGAGAAATATCCAATAAGCTGCCGGCGACACCCAAAATGACGTTCAATGCTCCAAAGTATATCAGCAACCGTTCTTGTCCATTGTCAAGTTGAAAAAGGTAGAAAGGAGTGAAAAACAGCGGGACGAATACTGCTTCCAAAATCGTCGCACAAAAATGCCAAGACTTTCTTTTTCCAAGCTTTCGGGAGAGAAATGGAACGCGGACTCTGTCCACCAAGATCGCACAAACAGGCGACATGACAGTGTGAACCAACTGTTTTTCAAGAATCAACCAGCCGCAATTCGTGGCAGAGAGACCAAGGACGTTCATAAAGAAGACAAGACGGAAAGAGAAGAGAAGTTGTCGAGTGATGTCATTGATGGCGTGGCCCAATCCACAAGCAAAACGTTGAAAGAAGGGTGTGCGAGACTCTGCCGGTGATTCCTTTAAATCATACGATCTATGACGCAGATACAGTGCATTCATTGTGAAAACCTGAAAAAAGTGATTGCGAGTTATTATTATTATTTTTTTACAGCTAGTCATGGGGGTTGGAGGCTGACAGGTTGCTGAAATAACAGAAGGTTAACCTTGTCCGGAAGTTATCAGTTCATAGATCTCCATATGTAAAAAAAACCTTTCCATTGGTTATGTGATACTTAGGAGATGGGTAATTTGCATTTGAAATGAAGTTCATGTACCACGCCCCATCACTAATCTCGATTGTCCCGAAATGGTTTTGACTCACTTTTCCCCCCTGAAGTGAGGCGTGTTAAATGTTGAGGACATTTCATAAACCGCGTCGTGGCCCTAACGCGTAATCTAATCACCTTCTAAAAACGGAGAATAAAAATCAGCGATAGAAGTTTAGAATGACGTTCGATGACTCACTAATCACTTTTAATTTAAATACGTGAAACTAGAGTCGGATCTCATTATAAAACAAAATGCGTGCGAAAATCGAGTTGCATACGATTTAAAAGAAATGCAATGTGCATGGAATGTACAGAGTCAATTAGGTATATAGTCAGTTTAGCCAGTTCCTTGTCTTTGACAAAAAAGTATAATTTCATTTCGTAAATTAGTCATTCCAGTTTACCACAGCATTTCAACCATCGAAAGTCACTCGAACCTACTATCGCTTTTTTTTCCCCCCAATTTTCTACCCATCTCATTACAATCTCATTACGAAAATCTTTATACACTAGAGGTTATTTTGATGTACGGTATTTTATTATACGACTAGCTCCGTGAGCGGGTAAGATGAACCAAATCCCGCGCTGTGATTGGCTACCCAAGCGGGCAAGATGGAGCTATCTTGCCGGCTCTTGATTTCTCGCTTGTTCCAGCAAGATCAAAGATCATTTTTTGGTCCTTTATTGACCATGCTTGTTTGGTCAAGATTTCTGGGTAATGGCCTCGTTCTTTTTTTGCATATTTTGACCGAGACGAAACACGCAAAAGAATTTGGCCAATACCCAGTTATCTTGACCTCAGGGTTCGTCAATAACCCATATATTTTGCGTGGTATGACTTGGTGCGTTGTGAAAGCAGCTGTGAAGAGTCGATATGTTATTCGAAGATTGCACGAGAAGTCTTTTGTTTATTTATTCCAGGTATAATGTTTACCTAGACGAAAAAATACGTGGCTTATCGAATTATGAATTATGCCCTCTGCCTTTAGGCATTTTGATGTTAAATCCAACAAGACGCCTAAGGGCGTTTCCGTGGGATGCACAAACCGTTAACAAGAATCGTCCAATTATAGCAGGCCACCATGCTTAGTTGGAGTGAAGAAATCAATTCATTCAATCAATTCAGTTTCGAAAAATGGAAAAATGCCGTTGAAGGGTGCGTGTGACTGATAATTGCTGTAAGTAGCTACTTTTTGTACAAAGAGAAGTAAAGGTTGTCTATTAATTGACACAATTAATTTTGCCAATGATTATGGAAACACTCAGCACAACAGCGATCAGAGTTTAATTTTACTAAAGATTCTTGACGAATGTTAGGATATTAAAGTGAGAATTCTTTGGCGTAATGAATGGAAATCGACCACTTCATTTATTTGCTTTTGGTTTGCGTACAAACTGAATTAATAGCCTCCTTCCCACTTGTGCGATAAGTGCGATAAGCACAAGCGCAAGCACAGCCATAAGCACAGGACGTTCCCACACGTGAAACAAGCAAGGAACATCAGGCAATGAGCAAGCGCAATAACGTCGGAGAAGATCTGGAATGATCCTAAAATGGCAGACGAAGAACTGGTAGTCTTCGATTCAGCTTATGCTTGTGCTTATCTCACGTCCGTGCCCACTGGTGAAACAAGTACAAGCGTGAGATTAGCACAAGCACAAAAAAAAGGAATGTTTCCTTTCCTCGTGCTTATGCTCAGTATGCCTGTGTTAATACTTATTTACGCCCGCTCCCAGACCATTTTTCTTATGCTTATACTTGTGCTTGTGTTTGTGCTTATTGCACAAGTGGGAATCAGAGCGTGTTGTAGGATAGTTTGAATTTCAAATAAAGTACACCAATTGCCAATTAAAAATAGCACTAAAAGCAAAATTTAAAATGTAATTCTTGAAAAATCAAATCCTTGAATTTGTGAAGGGTGTTGCCTTCTTATTTTTTTTATTTTTAGTTCGTGAGTTGTGTGCATAATATTGGTCTAGATCTTCATAATTTTGGACTAATAATTTTTAGGATTGGTTAATTGGTGTTTTCTTTGCAAGCAGAGTTTGGAACGGTATGGTAATTAATGTATACAGGTTTCCCAGCTCACACCAACAATTTCAAATGTGAACCAGCCTTAAGTTGTACGGTAATTCATTTGCAAAAATGAATTGAAAATAAAGTTCCTAACTGAGCCAAAGTGGATTCCTGGCATCAAAGTATTAACATAGTTTGCAGGACAGTGAATTAAGGATGTTCGCGCCCATTGCTACTGCGCATGTTTTTGCGTATGTCACGCACATGTCATGCATTGCAGACCACGAAGGTAAACACGATGCTGTAGGTGGAAACATTTTCCACAAGAATGGAACGTGAAAACGTGTGGCATTAAGGGATAGCTGTGGACCCAGGTCTTCTCGGAAATGTCATGCAGTAGTGTGACAGTGCGAATAGACAATCCCTTTGAGAACTTCGCAGCGATTTTACTCTCTTGAATGCTCGGTGACCCCCATTTTTCTGTCCATAGATCACTTCCTTTCCTGATTTTGTCCATTTTAACAGAAAACAAAAAAATCTGTACCTGAGAATTCACAAAAATTTCACCTTTTATGCTCTCGTGCGATCGAAGTTTTCTTTCTTAGAATAATATGTGTCGTCTTTTAAGGTCTATTTCACCTCAGAAAAAGACCTCAGCTGCAAAAGTTTGTTTAGTTATATTAGTTATTTTGAATTGAGTACATTTACCGGATCAAAAAATCACTAATGTAGCTTTTTGTTATTGCTGACAGTTGTACGCTAAAATCGTCTTAAAGTAACGCAATCTTCTAAAAATGCACCTCATGATCTCGAAAACGAGCACGGTGACCCCCAATTTTTTTTTTTTTTTTTTTTTTGCCTTTTTGGTAAAAGTAGATCATTACCTTTCTGCGTGGCTAGTTTTAAAAAAATCTGTACGTGGGAACGTTTTGGGAGCGAACTTCCCTAAGTTTTCACAATCAGCTTCAATGTCTACTAATCGCATGCTCAAATTAGTCTGCATTCTTTGTGCTAAAATTAATTTTCTCAATCAGGAACAAATAACATTTTCAAGTGTTCTTATCCCCTGCTACAAAAAATACTCTCACAGAACAAAACTGTCTGGCCGAAACATAACACTGAATTAAACCTTGTTTTGCTCCTTAAATAAAATGCTAACAATCTTGAAGGTCTGTAACTTCTTGAACAATACTAGTCATTGACCAAACAATTCCAATAATTGGCCTTCCATGATTCCTTTACTGAAAATTCTTGACAATGAAGGATGCAAAATGATATAAAACATTAATAAAATTAAAACCACGTAGAATAACCAATGCAATTAAGAATTCCCATGCACACTAAAACGTTTAACAATAACTAATAATATGCAGAATTACTAAGGGCAACCTCAATCCTACGCAATGACGTTAATAAATTGACTGATTGATTGATTGATATGTAACGAACTGTATTTGAAGTAAAAATATCGGATACAACAAAACAACTTAGTTATCTGTCGATAAAAGGGAAGCGTACTATGTGTAAAATTTGCTTGTAACCCTTGTGCACTGTACTAGCTTCGACAGGACACTGAAAATATTGGCTGTACTTGAACTCGATTTCTTCACCGCCAGTGGTGAACGTCTCGACTGCTCGATCCATGTTGAAAGCTTTAAAAGTTGCAAAATTGTGATTTGATGTTAACATGATATATTAGACTACTCAATATTTCTTACCTTTGCACATTTGTACCTGCGCTTCATCGAAATTAATTTCGACTTTTTCTAAATCACTACCGTTAAGTCTTCATCTGTTCCACCAAATTAACACCTCCTCGGCTCCATAAATGAGCCAAAAATGCAGAGTTTTGTTTCCTTGAGTCTGTACTCCGAAAAGGTGGGTACCATCTTCGAAATCACGCAAAATGTTATAAATGCAATACTTAAACCAGTAACCCAGGTTCAGGTCTGGAAAAAGACTTTCCATGTCGCTTTCCGCGGCATGGGGAATTTAAAAAAAAAGTGCAATTCGTGACTACGAAAACGGAAAACAAAAAGAACAAAATAATAATAATAATAATAATAATAATAATAATAATAATAATAATTATAATAATAATAAAGTGAACAGCCATCCAAGGCTAATTGCTGTATCAGACTACGAAGAAGCGAAAAAATTAGCTTTTCACCTCATATACCAGACTTTTTTGCCAAGTGGTTTAGCGCGCTTCTTTCGTGCCGACGTCAGTGCGGCCGAGGGCTCGGATTCGAATCACGCAGGCGGAGTGTAAAACTACCGCACGGCGTTGTAATTGTTCCCCCGGATCCCTGGTTTTTGGGGCTTAATTCAATTTCCGCGGGGTATGCACATTTGTGACTACGAAGAAGAATAAGATACTCAACTGGTTTTTAACCGTGGTGTGCCTGTGATCCACAGAATCCCACGGGATTAAAATACTTAAACCCTCACCCAACCCTTAGTTTGCTCAGATGATAGTTAATTTTGGCTACGGTACGGTTCTCTATTGTCCTGTAGAAAATGCAGGAATTGCACAAAGGAATTTGTGGACGAGAAAAATTAATAAAAGATGGATCAATCCCGGCAAGAGATTTTATCTGACAGTTATGGCGTTAAAAAGAAAAGTTACATTATGCGCATCCTTTACAGAGGCTCATGACCAGCAATTGTCAATCTTATCGACTGTATTATCATTCATCTAATCCCTGAGGCTATAACTGCAAGAAACCAGTGAAAAAAAAGCACTGGTAGATGGACGAGAGTAAAGCGCACAATTTCTGCTTTAATTAACATCAGCTCCAGAGTGCCGGTGCTGAATCAATAGCGAGTCACTTTGCAGTTCGAGTAGAATCAACGAAGATCCTTTTCATGCAAATATACCCAAATTCACTCATATGTACAAACTACAGTCTGGCAAAGACTATCAGAGCTTGGAAAGATTAATGCGCCGATGTACATGTGTGGCAAATTGCAGTTAAGTACGATTAGATCTTTTTCTAAAGAGACCAATTTTGAGGGCGATTACTGTTCGAGAACCTAGTCTGCGAAAAGAGACTTAAGGCTGTTTTCCTTAGACGTTAGGTTTCAAATATTTCAAGGTCAATTAAAGTTTAACGAATCAATTACTTTCAATGTCTCGATTAATCCGGAGCTGTTGATTACACGAGAGCTATAACACCATTCAACCTCAAAAGTCAAAAGAGACAAGATGGTCAGGATGGCGGCGCTAGAATCTTAGCTTTCAGCTAAATTTTGCCCATTTCTCAAGTAACAGTTAAAGAACACATCAACAATTCTCAGCTATCAGTTAAAAAACACATCGTTTCTCAGCTAACAGTTAAAATTCTGGCCGACTCTCAGCTATCAGTGAACCCCGTCCACACCCTCAGACAATGATCTAATTTGGTTTGCAGTGCTCCAAAAGCCCTACCGTTTATATCACTGGCACCCAGTGACGTCTTGAATAAGTGCACTTCTTAAATTATTTCCTTGCTTCTACACGGTACTAAACAGGTGTTAATTAATGGTTCTAAAATATCTGACTGATCGCAAATGGGGGAGTCACTTACCATTGTGAGTCAACTGAGTCAAAGGCGAATTTTCAATGAAAGGCAGTTTCCAACCAATATTTAGTATGATGACTGATTCAGCGCTCACGACCTCTGTGGCTCAAAAGTGCGATGAGCCAGGTTTTATATGCAAGATTTGCACCAAAAAAAAAAAAAAAAGGAGCACTCCGGCTTTCATTGCGTGGGCTGCACAACCAAGGAAGCAGGAAGCAGAGGTTAATCTAATGTCAAGTCCGATATGCAATCACCCGGAATGTTCTCGGTTCTCGAGAATCTGCAAAATCTCAAGGCTATTCTGAGATTTATAATTTGTTACGGTCTTTAATTTTACAAGAAGATTTTCTTTATCAGGAAGTTCAGGCGAAAGTAACCAACCTACCAAAAAAGAATATACCCAGGCTGAGAGTGAGTTGAGAACGTCTTTATTTTTCTCATTTGTGCTGTTTTTTACATGTTTTGCGGCTTTTGTGAGTAAATAAAGGTAAATGACTGAAGTGCAAGACTGTAGTCTAACAGGACCATTAACTAAATAATAACTTTGGAATTGCTTTAAGCCTCAAATAATGTTGGTTTTCTTATTCCACGTTTGTATTATAACTTATACTGTACGACTTCAAGAACATTTTAAGAATGTTAAGGATAAAAATTAACTATATTTTTTTAGAATTAAGTTTCGATAACTTACTCATCACTTTCAAATTCGTGAAACGAGAATCGGTCTTCACTATATAATAAACTGCTCGTGAAAAACTTGTTGCATACGATTAAAACGAAATGCAACGTGTATAAAATGTACGTGAGTGCTAATCTGAGGTAAATAGTTTTCCTTGATTATATTGAGTCAGATTGAGTATTCAGTTCAGGTTTCTTAATCGTCTTTGATAAAGGCATTTCGTAAATTAGGCATTCCAGCTTCCCACCGAATTTATTCAATCTGTTCTTGAGTTTATTTTTGTCGACAAGATTTGACATCCGTTGTTCTTTCTCAATAGACTTTTGAATATTACCATTCAGTCGATCTGGGTCATTTGGTGAATAGAAAAGGAAGCGAAATTAAAACAAAACAAGACACACTTTTCACGTGTTTTAAGCCAAAGAACATCATTTGCTATAATTACATTTCTTGTAAATTACTAAGCGGTCGATCTGGGTCATTTGATGAAATAGACTTTTAACGAAAACACGTTTTTCACGTGTTCTGTACCAAAGAACATGTGTTTTTTGTCTTGAACAAAAAAGAAAATTGTATGAGTCCGTAGAGTTCGTGCAACTTGTTGTGGTTTGCTCGTATACGCGTGCTCTGCAGTGAGCGTGACACCGGAGCGCAGTCAAGTCTGAAAACTTCATTTACAGGAGCTCATGAAGTGAGATTACAAACCACTCACTTAATAAGTTTGAGAATACTAGACTAAGTGACAGTCCGCGTTTTCATCATTTCAATTCATGTCTCGGAGAACGAGCAAGGCCCCAGAGCATGAATTACTTATTAAGGTAAAGTCTAAAAAATATATTTATAATTTTCAAATTTTAGCTAAAGGTTGATGTGTACACTTAAGGTAAAACGCTTTTATGGCGTTTAGAAATCATATCTCGAGGCACACTATGAAGTTAAACAGGCCTAATTGCAGACCAAACACATCCCTCATATACATGGCGCGCATGCAAAATGTCAAAGGCGCTTTTTGGGTTAAAACACGTGAAAAGCGTACTGCAGAGCACAAGCAGACGAGAAATTGCACGAACCCTACGGGCGCATATAATTTTATTTTGTTGAAGAAAGAAAAACACATGTTCTTTGGTATAAAACACGTGGAAAACGTGTTTTCTTTACAATTCTATTTGATCAAATGACCCAGATCGACCGCTTAGTAATTTGTGAGAAAAATGACGTCAAAAGTAAACTCAAGAAAAAACTCTCAGTTACGATCACGAATCAAGATCCGGCCAAATGTAAACTCGACCTTAAGTCGAACTGTTGTTGGAAATAAGCTTCGAACACTGTCTAATTAACACTTGTTGGATCGAATTTACAAAAAAATAGAGATTATTTTCCAGGCCTAAAACAGCTCGACTTAGGAGGTCGAACCAGTTACAGTTGAATGAACTTTATTCGCAATCACAGAGTCACAATTAAGATTATTTTAAGAAAAAACCGAAGGCTGAGATTTGAAAAAGAGAATAATTTTGTGTGGTGCAAATACTAACAATTCAATCATACATTTTCAACTAATCTGTATAAGAATGTTTTAAGAATGCTTTTATTTTCATAAGCCAAAGCGGTCCAGTGCCGTCTGACGCGACAAAAAGCAACCGCGGAGCAGATGCACAATGTAACACGATTATGATACAGATGTGGACACCAAATCCCCAATTCTAAAACGGAAATGCCAAATGCCGTAATCAGAAGAATATGTTCAGCATAAAATCGGCAGAAAAGTTAGAATATTCAGACTCGGCTGGAAAAAAAAACAATTTACGTTATAATTCGCTACGCTCAGACGAACGTAAATTATATTAATACAACAACTTGATGGTTGGATTTTCAGGCAGTCCAACAACTGAAGTTTATTCAAAATTCACACCAACAATCCTAATAACGCAAATAAACTGAATCGAACTAAACAAATGCTAATTTACAAGCCAAGCTGACTAGTTACTTGTAAACGTGTAGAAACGTCTTCGAGGATATACATATCTTTCGCAGTACCTGACTTCCACCGTCCGTGAAGCTTGAGTAACCTTTCTGAAAGATAAATATCAAAACTAACGTCAGAGGTGGCTCCACCAGACCTTTAACTATGAAGACCGTACAATTTATGATCCACCCCTGTTTCCTTAAGGCACTCTTTAAACATATCCCTACATCTGGTATAACATAATTTAACTCCATATAGCTTGTAAGAATTGGTGGACGCATAATCTTATTGGACGAAAAAGAGCAACTGAACTGGAAAGTTCAATATTACACATGGAAATATATCTTTCCAAAAGCGGAACCAGGCAATACTGGCTAGCTAACCTCTTAATATGAACATAATTACTTTCGCGATAAATGTCATTTTTAGCCCCGGTCCTGACCGGGGACATTGTGTTGTGTTCTTGGGCAAGACATTTTACTCCCTCGGAGCCTCTCTCCACACAGGTGTATAAATGGGTACCAGCGAAATGCTGGGGCTAACCCTGCGATGGACTAGCATCCCAACTAGGGGGAAGTAGAAATACCCCTTAGTCGCTTCATGCTACAGAAACCGGGGATAAGCCCCGGCCTGATGGGCTACTAGGCCTGTAAGCTGACTTTACCTACCTTTTCTTTTTATTATCTAGTTTATTATAGTTAGATAACAATTCGTATATTATTATTATTATTATTATTATTATTATTATCACATAACAGGCTTTCTATCTTATCAAGAACAACTACACCAGGTCTATTATGCTCAATTTGGTGGTCTCTTTGAATTCTGAGGTCCCATAACACCTTTACTTGATCGTTTTCTATAACTCCTTCAGGATCATGATTATACCACTTGTCTTTGCATGGGATGTTGAATTTCTGACAGAGTTTCCAATGGATAACTTGGTCTACCTTATCATGTCGCCACATTTTATACTCTCTTTGCGCCAATTTCTTACATTCCGCTACAATATGACTTACGGTCTCTTCTCGTTCCCCACATAACCGACACATCGGAGACAAATCCTCTTTATCAATCCTGTTTTTAGTGCTATTCGTCCGTAATGCTTGGTCTTGTGCAGCGGTTAGCAGTCCTTCAGTTTCTTTTTTATAGTATTCCCCTTTTTAACCACCCCAGGATTCTGGGTGCCTTACTTGTTCTGTAGCTGTCTCAAATTGGCAATGTAATGCTTTGTTGTTGTATTTATAATTAGACATTCTCTCTTCAGACACTTCTATTTTTGTAGGCCCCCCCTCCAGAATATTTTCACCCGATACGAAACGAAGTAATCTTTCCTTAATTTCTCCAATGTATCTAAATAGACTGCCCACTTCAATGTTCACACAGTCTTCTACACTTAATAATCCACGCCCTCCCGCTGCTCTTTTCAGATACAGTCTATCTACTATCGGCTTGCTTATTATTATTATTATTATTATTATTATTATTATTATTATTATTATTATTATTATTATTATTTAGTTCTGTTTTTGTCATGCGTTTTATACATGAGCCCCTGGCCCTAGACTACTCAATATTTCTTACCTTTGCACATTTGTACCTGCGGTTCATCGAAATTAATTTCGACTCTTTCTAAATCAATACCGTTAAGTCTACATCTGTTCTACCAAATTAACGGCTCGTCCGCTCCATAAATGAGCCAAAAATGCAGAGTTTTGTTTCCTTGAGTCTGTACTCCGAAAAGGTGGGTACCATCTTCGAAATCACGCAAAATGTTATAAATGCAATGCAAAAACCAGTAAAAACAACAGCCATGATGGTAACATCTGATGCAAGAGGGCCCGAGTTCAGGTCTGGAAAAAGTCTTTTCATGTCGCTTTCCGCGGCATGGGGAATTTAAAAAAAAACGTGCAAATCGTGACTACGAAAAAGGAAAACAAAAAGAACAAAATAATAATAATAATAATAATAATAATAATAATAATAATAATGATAATGATAATGATAATGATAGTGATAGTGATAGTGATAGTGATAATGATAATGATAATGATAATGATAATGATAATGATAAAGTGAACAGCCATCCAAGGCTAATTGCTGTATCAGACTACGAAGAAGTCTTTTCACCACTTATACCAGACTTTTTTGCCGAGTAGTTTAGTGCGCTTCTTTCGTGCTGTCAGTGCGGCAGAGGGCTCGGATTCAAATCACGCAGGCGGAGTGTAAAACTACCGCACGGAGTTATGATTGTTCCCCCGGATCCCTGGTTTTTGGGGCTTAAGTCAATTTCCGCGGGGTATGCACATTTGTGACTACGAAGAACAAAAAGATACGCGACTGGTTTTTAACCGTGGTGTGCCTGTGTTCCACAGCATCCCACGGGATTAAAATACTCACCCTGCCTCACCCACCCTCACCCAACCCTTAGTTTGCTCGGATGATAGTTGATTTTGGCTACGGTACGGTTCTCTATTATCCTGTAGAAAATGCAGGAACTGCGCAAAGGAATTTGTGGGCGAGAAAAAACTAATAAAAGATGGATCAATGCCGGCAAGAGATTTTACCTGACAGTTATGGCGTTAAAAAGAAAAGTTACATTATGCGCATCCTTCACAGAGGCTCATGACCAGCAATTGTCAATCTTATCGACTGTATTATCATTCATCTAATCCCTGAGGCTATAGCTGCAATAAACCCGCGAAAAAAAGCACTGCTAGAAGGACGAGAGTAAAGCGCACAATTTCTGCTATAAATAACATCAGCTCCAGAGTGCCGGTGCTGAATCAATAGCGAGTCATTTTGCAGTTCGAGTAGAATCAGCGAAGAGCCTTTTTTCAGCCAAATATCCCCAAATTCACTTATATGAACAAACTGCAGTCCGGCAAAGACTATCAAGGCTTGGAAAGATTAATGCGCCGAATAAGATGTACATATGTTGCAAATTGCAGTTAAGTACGATCAGATCTTTCTCTAAACAGATCAATTTTGAGGGCGATTACTGCTCGAGAATCTAGTTTGTGAAAAGGGACTTATAAGGCCGTTCTCCTTATCCAATAGGTTTTAAATATTCCAAGGTCAGTCAAAGTTTATCGAATCAATAAATGTCAATGTCTCGATTCGGAGTTTGTGATTACACGAGATCTATAAGACCATTCAACCTGTTAGTGTGTACTTCTGAAATTCTTTCCTTGCCTCTACACGGTACGAAACCGGTGCTAATTAATGGTTCCGGCTAAAATATCTGACTGATCGCAAATGGAAAGTGACTTATCATTGTGAGTCAAATGAGTCAAAGGCGAATTTTCAATGAAAGGCGGTTTCCAACCAATATTTAGTATGATGACTGATTCAGCGCTCACGACTTCTGTGGCTCAAAAGTGCGATGAGCCAGGTTTTATATGCAAGATTTGCACCAAAAAAAAAAAAAAGGAGCACTCCGGCTTTTATTGCGTGGGCTGCACAACCAAGGAAGCAGGAAGCAGAGGTTAATCTAATGTCAAGTCCGATATGCAATCACCCGGAATGTTCTCGGTTCTCGAGAATCTACAAAATCTCAAGCCTATTCTGAGATTTATAAATTGTTACAGTCTTTAATTTTACAAGAAGGTTTTCTTTATAAGGAAGTTCAGGCGAAAGTAACCAACCTACCAAGAATATACCCAGGCTGAGAGTGAGTTGAGAACGTCTTAATTTTTCTCATTTGTGCTATTTTTGTTTTGCGGCTTTGGTGAGTAAATAAAGATAAAAGACTGAAGTGCAAGACTGTAGTCTAACAGGACCATTAACTAAATAATAACTTTGCTTTAAGCCTCATGTCAAATAATGTTGGTTTTCTTATTCCACGTTTGCATTATAACTTATACTATACGACTTCAAGAACATTTTAAGGATGTTAAGGATAAAAATTAAATATTTTTTTTAGAATTAAGTTTCGATAACTTACTCATCACTTTCAAATTCGTGAAACGAGAATCGGTCTTCACTATATAATAAACTGCTCGTGAAAAACTTGTTGCATACGATTAAAACGAAATGCAACGTATATAGAATGTACGTGAGTGTCAATCTGAGATAAATAGTTTTCCTTGATTGAGTCAGATTAAGTATTCAGTTCAGGTTTCTTAATCGTCTTTGATAAAGGCATTTCGTAGATTAGGCATTCCAGCTTCCCACCGAATTTAATCAATCTGTTCTTGAGTTTATTTTTGTCGACAACATTTGACATCCGTTGCTCTTTCTCAATAGACTTTTAAATATTACTATTCAGTCGATCTGGGTCATTTGCTCAAGTAGAATTTTAAAGAAAACACGTTTTTCACGTGTTCTCTCCCAAAGAACTTGAACAAAGAAGAAAAGTGTATGAGTCCGTAGGGTTCGTGCAACTTGTGGTTTGCTCGTATACACGTGCTCTGCAGTGCCCGTGAGACCGGAGCGCAGTCAAGTCTGAAAACTTCATTTACAAGAGCTCATGATGTGAGATTACAAACCAACTCACTTAATAAATTTGAGAATACTAGACTAAGTTACAGTCCGCGTTTTCATCATTTCAATTCATGTCTCGGAGAACGAGCAAGGCCCCAGAGCAAGAATCACTTATTAAGGTAAAGTCTGAAAATTATATTTATAATTTTCAAATTTTAGCTAAAGGTTGATGTGTACACTTAAGGTCAAACGCTTTTATGGCGTTTAGAAATCATATCTCGAGGCACACTATGAAGTTAAACAGGCCTAATTGCAGACCAAACACATCCCTCATATACATGGCGCGCATGCAAAATGTCAAAGGCGCTTTTTGGGTTAAAACACGTGAAAAGCGTACTGCAGAGCACAAGCAGACCAGAAATTGCACGAACC
>NC_090874.1:61126706-61136706 GCF_036669935.1 Montipora foliosa
CATATGCAAGGGCTATTCCATGTGGGTCCCAATGCTCAAGAAGATGTTTGTTTTTAATTTTAATTTTTTCTCTGACAACTTGTCATTGAATGTGTTTGGAGGTGTTCTGGATTTCGACGTCACTACATGTATCTGAAGCA
The DNA here is from genome assembly GCF_036669935.1 of Montipora foliosa. Lineage (NCBI taxonomy): Eukaryota > Metazoa > Cnidaria > Anthozoa > Scleractinia > Acroporidae > Montipora > Montipora foliosa. The sequence continues at coordinate 61,126,847 of NC_090874.1, forward strand.
TTACTGGGTTGGCAACTTATCAGATCAAAAGCATTCCCAAAGTTTGCGTGCAGGTGCAAACAACATGCATTTGTGATGTTTTTGCTTGAATATGTTGTCCCCATTTTTTTTTATAAGTACAACATTTAAAAAAGTAAAAGCTCTGTGATGGTCCAAAAAGTTCATAACTGAAAAAAGGTTAAGGACTGGTATTCAGTTCTAAGAAGAAACTGAAAAGTTTGACAATGTGAAGAGTACTAAAGAAACTGCTTAAAACTCAACAGCATTGTCTGGATTTCTCAGTGACTTTATCCAGTCTTTTGTTCCACACTACCAACATGAACAAAGTGAACTCAATAAGATTATTGTGGTTTATTGCTGAGAAAAAAAGGCTGAATTTCTTCTCGCTCCTTTTAGAGCTAATATTTCACGAAACTGCCGCAAATAATACCAGGTGGATCCATCTCCCTAAGGACAAAAAACCAAAATGAATGTTATTGTCCATGAGATGCATATTACAATGCTATAATCTACAATATCATAATGATATTATTATTTTCCTAGACACAGGAAACTGCACATATCAGTTTTTATGGGGGCTGTGAAAATTAGTACAAAAAGTCATTCTTATTACACAACCAAGACAAAGAAAAAATGATGAGCTAAGCATGTAAACATACTATAAACCACACATAAACCAATGACCCTTAACTGTTTGCCTTAACACATGTTCTTAAATTTTTTGAGTCTAGCCATAATTTTGCCTTGGACGTTGGGTTGAACATAGATTTGCAAATAATGGCCAGTCAAGGGGGAAAGAAAAATACCATCTTCCAAGTTTTGACATAGATGTTGACACCAAGTGTGTTGCATTATTACAATAATGATAGATCATTATTATTTGGCGATTGTGGAAGCTAGACTACAATTAAGTCACTCGGGTGCCACTTTGAAGCAGTATTTCCCTGTCAATAATCCTAGGATTAACAGGAAGCAGGGCCTGGACTTTGCACTTTTATTTAACAAATTGCTCTTTTCCTAATATATCGATGTTCCATTAATTAAAAGGCCAACAGTCTCCCGAACATGGGTGTATCAGTTGATTGCACAGGGTATTTTGGTGGGCAAGTATTTATGATTCTGTAATCAAGCCTCACTATGGCAATAAATTAAACAATGTTATTGATCACACTACTGTGCAACTAGAACTTCTTCTGAGTGTAATCTCAGAGGCCAGTCTTGCAACCAATTTACCTTTTCATTGAAGAAATGCCCTGAGACAGGGACAAAGAACTTCAATATTTTCTGTGTAGTTCTGGCCAGTACTTGTGTTCATTCCAACTTCACAAGTTGGCAAGGTGTTTTCTTTTAGACAGCTGCCTTTAAGGGGGCAGTCAGGAGGTTAAGTGGCTATTGCAGAGTGGCAGCACTCTAAATGAACTGCTGCCTTGGTTCAAGGAGAAGGTTGACAACTTTCAAATAATGCTCTTAGAACATGTTACGTTTAATTAACGCATTGTAAATACATGTATGATTGATTGTAAAGGTGATTTCAGAAAACCCTGCCCAAATTATCTTGTTGATGAAAACTGTAGAGATTGCATGGGCAATACCCTAGTGTGCAAACTGAACCAAACATTGTGAACACTTCATGCTTCAAAAACAAATATGGAACACTCACCGTAGCCTCGGTTAGTTTCTGCAGCGCATATTCCCAAACAAGTTTAACTGGGTTTGGATCTCAAGACCCAAAAATTCCACACAAATATATTACACAGATCTGGTGTGTCTTCTTAAATTAAATCACCACGATCTCACTTCCAAAATTCACACCTTCAAGAGTTATAAAGTGACACAGGCAGAAGACGAGATCAAACGATCGAAATGGACACTTCGCGTCTCATGCACGATTTGTGCTCCCTATCTGGCGCATGCGCAGTCGTTTTTCAGCTCTGTCGTCAAACACTCACTAGTTTTCACTAGTTTAAGAATGTAATGCGTGTGTACACGGCCTAATTAATATGCAGCACGGGAGTTTCGGGCTTTCAGACTTTTCAACCCGTGTTTTGCATATATAATAAATTGCGTTTACACGCTGAAATTTTAAGCTAGTGAGTAAATGATATCATTTTCTCTAGATCCAACCCTCTGAAGTCCAATCGGCCTGTTTTGAAAGTGAATAATGGCGGACCATGAAATCCAAAACTTACACTCGAAATAAACAGCCTTTGGATAAAACTCAAAGCTCAAAATTTTGCCACTTAGGTGTTAAGCGAACACGCTTTTAAAATCAGAAGAAAAAAAGGAAATGATTTTTTGATCATAGTACCACTTTAAGATAAAAGCAAATAACATAAACTATGAAGCCATGGACATAACAGTTTGATGTTTTTCTCGTTTCATTTCGTTTTCTACGCTCACCTTTTTTGCTGTAATTGATTTTTTATTCACGTATCACAAGGGGGACCTCTCCGCGTAAGCCCTATGGTTTTTGGAAGTCTCCTCGCCACTAACTGTATGTTTTAAAGTTTATATTATTTAGTACTGAGGCAAATAAAGATTGATTGATTGAATGAATCCCCCATCTTTCCTCTAAAGACGTGAAACAATCGGCTGAAATCTGCCAATCAGCAAATATAATCAGCTCAAATAATCAAATATAATCAGCTCTCTCAATTTTAGTGCGAGGGATCCACTAGACCTCTACCTCTATACCATTATTGGCGCAGCATTGAGAATTTTCCAGCGCAATAGCGTGTAAACCATTTCTCATACTGTTATGAGAAATTTGACTGTCAGAAAACCACTTCACGTAAGAGTTTATAAGTAAGGGTAAAAATGAATGTAAAGCGAACAGTGTGGCAGATAACTCCCTCCTTCTACGTTCTTCTAAATCCCGTTGCTTGTTAAAAACTTGCTCGCCGCATTAATATCCAGGTGAGCACCACACCCTGTGGCGCTTGCATCCGAATATGCTACATAATTAGACATACTATACGGAGAATCCGTCAGTACCCTATAATTCAGTCGCTTCAAATTAGCCTCTCAAAAATACAGTTCCCTAACACAATATTGATAAAGATAAAACTTGGAGTCCCAATCCTGGGCCGTGGCAACTAAAATTGAGCAATACTTCGTCATGAGTCTCAAAATATTACCAAAAACCGTCCCACCAGAAATAATCCTACCCACGAGTGAGGCCAACTCCCCGGTGCCGATACCAAACGATCACTCAAGAGAATCTTATCAACAGATTTAGTGATACTACTTTCCTGTCGCTCAGAAACAGGAAACGTGGTAGCAAGAGCACTAACTCGAAAGTGAAACCTACAATAGTCCTTACTTGTAAAGAAAAACGGAAAACAAGCGCTGCGCAATGCACTAAAGTAGGTCGAAAAGAGCAACATGAAAAAAGCAAACTGCAGAAAATGAAACAGCTACAATTAAAGGGTCTCAAAACTAACAATCGGGGCATAACAATGTTCTACTCGGTTTAGCTTTGAGACGTACCATCGGAGAGAGGACCTTCTGGTTTATCCTCTTCATGCTAAGTAGCTCCGATCCATTGTTCCTGATAAAACCACTTTGGGCAAATTAAAACTCCAGTTGGCAGGCCGAGCGTAACTTTAGATTACGCGTCCATACTTTCTATTACAATACCTCTTGCTCTTGGCTGTTGAGTTACCTTGCCAAAGAAAACTACTCAGCTAGGAGGGGACGTAGGGATTTTGGGTTTGGCGGTCGTAGGCATTTTTTTGTAGAGTTGCTTCAAAAATTCAGTTTTTTGGTCCTGGTATCTGTTTTGGGTTTGAGTTTTTTTTTCCTTCAGTTTTTCCCCTTAAGTTTTGGTTTTCGTAAGAATTACAAGCTTTTTTCTCCCTTTTTGGCTTCCTGTTACTCATCGGCAATGATGTCCCTTGATTGAATGATTTTACGGTGACAGCAGAGCGTGAGAGTAGTCGCGCGCCTTCCACCAATGTGGCTTAGGATTGTTCCCAGACTCGATGCCAAAGAGGGGTTGCTGCGAGAGAGCAGAGCAGGTAGAGAACCAACAAACTTAACAAACGTTTTGGCCAGTTTTCCCCTTTCGTCAAAAGCTAACAGTTTATGTCAACCATTCGTCCTAATAATGAGTTTTATCTAAGTGTCAAGTCTTGTAGAGTTATCTGGAGACTTAATTTTGGCTCAGCTTAGGAAGCTCTGTGCTCTCTACGTGGCATAGGAAAGGTTCTTTCTCAGTGCGCTTATATCAGCTTGTTTCCCTGGCCTTCGTGAGTTAAAGAACGAGGCATAAAAATGACTGTGTACCGTACTTGTTTCTCAACGAGCTTATGTCGCCCCACTTATGATGTGTTAAAGAACGAGACATACACATGTCTAGCGTACTTTTTGCACAGCGCACCGTTAGTTTACTTCCGTTTCGCATATCACGACCTGACTTCCGTTAGTCGGGTCGACATGAAATTTATTCAGTTCGTGTATGCTATGTCCTATTGTCTTCTGACAATTTAAGCAAGTGTCTCTTATAGACACTGACCTGAAAAATTCAGGCGGATTCAACTGGATTCGAACCGGGCATCACATACATCACGGACGTCATGGGTTCGAATCCCGTTGAAGTTGTTATAAGCCTATGAAGGTGAATCGCAACACGTACCCTAGAATTTAGCAGTAGGCAGATTGCAATCTTCTCAGTCAGCCTTTTCTTTAGCATAAACTCTGAATTGCAATGAAAGGCCAGATTCAGTGGCTTATACGGCGTAGGTCATACATAGTACAGTGGTTACATGAAGGGCTATAGTATACAATGAAGATTGCATTCAAGCAATTTTATTCAATTTATTAATTCTTAGGTTAGCGAAAACTACGATGAACCAATGCCAAAACTAAAAATGTTCATTCTTGACACAATCTTCGGCTTATTATGTACAACTTTCACGGCCGTTTATCATGAACCTAGGCATAGTTACAATGGGTAAACAATCAGTTCAATTACTTGGTCATGACCCAGTTTTGGCTTCAACAAGGAAAGTGACTTTTCAGCGAATATTGGTCGAACAGTGTCCCCATCAGTAGGCCTCTGAATTTCGTATGCATATGTAAATAAAAGTACATTCAAGATCTATCGGTTTTCAATCTGCTGCTCGCGTGAAAAGAAGAGTCGGTTGTCTTATTCGCTTGATTAATTCGCTCAACGAATTAAAGGAAGACCTAAACCAATCTCTCGCTTTGAGTAAAGTTGCGATACTTTGAAGACTTTTTTGCATATTTGCGATTACTCAAAAGGCTATGACTGACCAGTAACAAAAAACGCACATAGTCATTGTCTGCGAGCAACCTCGCAGAATTTGACTCGATTTGCGTTTCATGATTGCTTATAATTTCAGTTTACAGTGTCCCCAATTAGTCCTCCAGCGCAAAAGCGATTAGACATTTAAATAAAGTTTCTTTTCTTTACCCCACGCTTTCCCATGTTTCTTGCAGAGTATTACATGGAATTTCGAAAGGTTGGTTGATTGCGCGTCTTGCTGCTTCTTCGGCTTTAACATCGCTAGATCCGCGGCAAATCGCCGCATGGAGTTGTTCAGTGTATGCTTGACAGAGTCTCTCTCGCGCTTGAACTCTTCTTGATGTCTTCGTTAAAAAAAAAAATTAATCTTCAATAGCTCTTATCTTGGTTAAGATCTACAGCTTAGCTCAGGAGACGAGGAACTTCCTTAATCTTCACTGGTCGAGGAGCTATTAAAAAAAATATATTAAAGATTATCTATAAACTGAAGTAACAGTTTCTAACGAGATTAGATTACCAAGTTTATAAAGCTACTACGATGAAAAACATCAGTTCTCATTTTTTGTATTTTTTGTTTTTGTTTTTGTTTTGTTTTTTTTCTGAATGAAGTAGAAAGTGACGTCATTGATTTGATCAGTATGCAGCACGACAGTTTTCAGATTGTCAAATTCGCGTTCTACATACTAGTTAAGCCGCATTCCCACACTGCATTTTTAAGCTAGTGAGTAAATGACGTCATATTCTCCTCGATCCAGCTCTCCGACAGCTTATCTCTTAGAACTGTTAGTAATGGTGGACTGTGAAATGAAAATATTGCCGTACAAAAGAAGTAGTTTTTTGCTTGAAATGATTGCATAAAATTTCGAATTTCGAGTATTCCGCTCTAGAACTTTCGAAATGTGAAGAAAAACGAAAGGTGATATTTGATAGTTCTATACTCGTCATTTAAGCAAAGTGACCTTTATGCTCTACATATGAGAAGACTTTAAGGGGTCTTTCCGCAGGTACCGGAAAGCATCGTGTTTTTGGTCACTTGGGATTAGTCTTTATTTGGAGTTTTTTAGTTTTCTGTGTTTTGTTTCATTTGTTTTCCATAATTTCTGCTACGGTACTTGCAGAAGCTGCCACTTAAAGGCGTCCGAAGGAATACTTCCGGGAGCATTTGTTGCGCAAACAAGGAATATTACTTGGCATGCAGAAACAGTAATAAGACTGGGTAAAGTCATATTATATCTTTGAGTTTAACAGCTAGTTATTACAGAAAACAAAATTCAAAAAAACTGACCCAGATTATGCAATTTAAAATCCCAGCGAAGGTCGTGGAAAAAGAATGTCACTCCAAAAGAAGAAAAGGAAAAATAGGGGGAGCTGAACTAAAAACTGATTTTCATTTGTTTGACTCTTGATTGGAGCGATGATCAAAACAGCTGCTCTGGAGCTTCACTTCCTGGATGTCAAAAAAGCTACCAAACGGTGTTCAGATCTTTAAAAAAATTACGAAATACGCTCTGACATTCAATTACCCTAAGAAGACGATTTACCTCTTTTCTCGAAGCATATCAATGCAGTGAAGCAGCAACACAATCAAAGAACTTGCAGTGGAGAGGGCAATGGCCACGAAAGGAAATACAAGACGCAAATAATCCCCGCAATCTGGACAATCCTTGCCTCTAAAGACAAACATAAAGTAGAACAAGCTGCAGGAGGAACATTGTACGTTAGGAGATGATGAATGTTAGCCTAGTAAATGAATGGGGTGCCGCTACACATAATAGCAAGAGCTCGTGATCATCAAAGGAAGCCTCTATCTCGCATACTCAATGACCTATGAGGCAACCCTTCCAGATTAAATTTATTCATCATAGAACGCCTCCCTTGGGAGATTCAGCAGGCCTACTGTTGTACAAGCAAATGAAAACAGAGCTATCTCAGCGTCGAGCAGAATGTGATACTTTTCGCGGGAAAAACCTGTTTCTAAAAATAAGTTTTCCCGGTTAAAATTAATGGTGATATAGGCTCCCCCTGATGATAGGGAGCTTAACAAACAAACAAAGACGGCTACGGAAGGACAACGGCACAAAGCTATAATATCGATGGTTAAAATCTTGCTGCACGTGAAGAACACATTTTAGCATAATATTTTTGTGGTACTCTTTACAGCAACGGCGAGAAATCACTAAATTAGAGGCTTTCACGAAAACGCGAGCAGACAAATGTGAAAGTTTCATTCTCTGATCCTACTCTGAAACCGCTCGTACATAAGTTATTTTAGAATACTATGTTTATGTCGTACGATGTGTACGAGACGCAATAATCGCTGAAGACTGAACAATAGTGCAAACTTATTTTGAGGTGACGTTTTCGTCAAAGTCGCCGTTACGGTAGTATTTAGGTCGTTAATAAGTCGGGAACATTTCGAAAACAAATCCGAGTGGACTTAACGGTAGTCGATTATATGAGCTTCCTAATTCTAAATGATAAGACATATAATCACTTGAACGTCCCACTATGTGGTCATTTAATACCCATCGTGATCTACGTCAACCTAAGTGACTACATCGTGAGACAACGATCATACGTCTTCTAAATATCTATTTACCACAACAATGACCAATAATCACTTCTTAAGTATGATAATCCTGATTTTAGTTAGGATGCAAGATGTATTTTTGAGAAAACAATTAGTGAAACATGAAAACCACGTCTTGCTCTTTTGTTACCTAGGTTATGGATTACGAAAAAACAAAAAACTAGATTTCTCACTTACGGCGTTCGTTCAGGAAATAATTTTTGGACGATAAGAATCAGGGGCCCACTAATAACATATGACACCAAACTCATGAAGGCAAATATGAAACCAGAGTTTTTCTGAAATTGAAAGACAAAGATATATACATTAAAGATGAAAGCATTGTAAAAAGAGTACATCGAAAGTTACCAAGAAAAAAACCAACAGCAATCCAAAATGACCTTTATTCGATTGAGTGGTTGTGTAAACTCTCTTACAGGTCTTCTCCGTTGATCCAAAAATAAGAAAAAAAATCGCTTGAAGTTCCAAAGGAACTACAGTTGAATGTCCCGTAAGGGGACAGCGGGACCAAGGGTTAATGTCCCCTTACAAGAGGTGTCCGCTTATGGAAGGTTGAAAAAAAAAAAAAGGTGCGACAGAGGGCATATAATACAAGTCTTTGAAAGCTCATTAAGACAACTTGTAATAATTATTGTGTTTCAAAGTGTAGACAGGTAGGCTTTTATAGATTGTGCTAGTAAAAGTAGTATATTGAGCCACTACCAGTGCCTATTTTTTGCCCAAATTGTGCCCCTTTTTTTACGATTATGTCACTTGTTCTTAAAATTATTCCGTTTGCAAAATGAGCGAAACCGCAAAGTCCAAAAAAGTATCACGATCGTGTAGCAATACTTTTTTAGTGTTACAAGCTCCTCTTCTATTGCATTTAATTCTGCTTTCTTGGTCTTAAGACAACGGTGTCTGGCTATGTTTTCTGGTTCTGGTATGGTCTCTCTATAACTCTAGTTAGCTGCAAGTTATCGGCTGACGCCATTTGGCAAACTTGCAAATGAAACGTACTGTGACCAACACCATCTGGCAACTTCCGTTCTCGTCATCTCGTGCCAGACTGCCAGCCTCCTTGGGAGGCTCCATCTCCGTTACCAAACCGCGAATGCGGCTAAAACATTGAACAAAAATGGTCTCAGGCTTATCAATATATACTGATCATGTTAGCAGTGCTAGGTTTCCAAAATCAGCGAAAATTATGCTAGTTTCAATTCCTGAAATTATGCTAGCACAATCTATAAAAGCCTATAGACAGGCCAAACACGACTCTTATTGGTCGAAATAGGAAATTCAAAGACCTCAGAGCTTTGCTCTAACAAGTACATCTTTCAAAGACCTGTTTTTGGGGAAGTCACTCCTCCCCCCTTGATTTTGTTTTTGTTTGTTTCTTTTGTTATAAATGAAACAAAGAGTTTCTATTATCGTTGTAAAGCTTTCATATAAGTTTTTTTTTTCTTTTTGGTTAGGGTGGAAGAGGGGGAGGGTCATGTTAACATCGTTTGGAGGGTGGGGTTTGCATGCCTTTGCAAAATGCGAGGGAAGTCCGGAATGCGGGGACATCAAGCTGAGACCTGGATGTGCACTCCAGCCAATAAATGTGATTGTGGGTTTTAGCTGGTTCGGCTAAATCGAACCCCAGATAATGCCTCTCATAAAAACGTCGATAATATCAAACGTCCGATCAAAATTAACATTATTCACCTTGTTTTTGCCAATTAGTTCTGTTGCGAAGCTGAGGGAACAAACGAGCATCGAGGAAAATCCAAACCCGAGAAGCACAACAGAAGGATAGATCATGACTGTGTTGGATTGAGTGATGAAATAAGACATCACTCCTGAGCAGACAACAAGTAGAGCAGCAAAGGTAAAACACCGCTAAAACAGATTAAAAAAGAAAAAGGAAAATCATCTCATAAGAGACGTGCATGATATAATCTCTTTAAGGTAGATTACGTCGCGGGCAAATCTAACTATCCAGATAATTTAACTTATAACCCACCGATTAATTTTTGC
>NC_090874.1:61139206-61179206 GCF_036669935.1 Montipora foliosa
CACGAAACATTGTTGCACTAGGGCATGCGCGCTGGGTCCACTTGTTGCGTGCCAGGGGCCTGGAGTACATAAACATCGACGTGTTGCGTTGAAAATGTTGCATTTGATTGGCCAGCCCTTTCAAGACATGTCGCAACATCATGTATCAATGTTGCGAGATGTTGCTTTGAAGTGTTGCGAGCGTTTGGCCACGTCTTAATGGAATATTGTGAATCGTGCAAGGAATACAAAACCGCCTCGTTTTCCCTCCAAAAATGTAGCAGTAGCCCTTCTAAAGATGGATTATGCTGACATTCCATCGCAGATCGAGACTGGTGGGTCATAGACGTCTGCTTGTGTCCTTTTCTGTCCCTAATATTACGTAACCTTACCTAATCTACCTTACCTTGTTTCCAATTATCCCAACAAACTTCCTTGAAAGTATAGAAGATACAGTGGCACTGATAAACATAATGAGTGGCAGGTAAGCAATGGATTCCTGAAAACCGAAAAAAAAGCTACAATTGCAGTTTTACACTTAACTGTTTCCAATGAACACAGCGTTTTGATCTAGTATATAATATTTGCAAAATTTCACAATTTTGAAAAAAGATGTGGCACAGCTGGCCTTAAATTTTAGAAAGTTTCCTAAAAGCCGGCAAGCGATATTGCGCAAAGCAGATTGAAGAGCAGTCACTGGCGATATCGTATCTGACGTAAAAGATAGTTTCTTCTTCATGGCCACAAATTGACTCTTTTAGTTTTGGTTATAGAATGGCCTATTGATACAATCATTTGACATCTGTACATACCTTACTAAGACGAAGTCTGTAAATGAGGAAAAGCGGCAGATAAGAATAGGCGTGATTTTGTAAGGCCCTTGTACAGGAATATACGACGGCAACCTGAAGATAATATTATAAAAGGACAGGGGCATTGAGCTTCAGTGTTGCCTTGGGCTGTAATAAGAAGTGCTGTTAGTTGTTGTTGTATAAACCGTTTCATTTCTTTTAATGTTGATAATCACATGATTTAGAGTGCGGAATAAATAAGCACGAGTAATTGCTTTCAAAGACGGCGAAAAAAAATCGAGTGCGATTTGTAGTCTTTGAAAGAATTTACGAGTGTTCATGTAATCCAAGTTGCATACCCTGCGATTCTAGTGACCAAAAAAACATGAGGTAATATTTCGAATCCCAGTAGGTGCCCTATGATAATTATTTGATATTTATTCAGTATTAGTTTGCGCTCAGGTTGTGAACGTTTATCCGTTGATTTTATTCCACCTTCATACCAACTGACCAACAAGGTGTCATCTTTGAATTAATGGAGAGCTTTAGATTTTAGAATGAGAACGACTACGAGTTCGAGATTTTCTCATAAGGCAACAGTGAGCCCGCGCAAACCAGCGTCATTTTTGCTGGAAAAACGTGATCCCGCCGTCATTTTAGTACGAGATTTTGCAAAAATGTCGTCGAATCAAAACAAGACAACAACACGGTAGCAGTTTTGGCTTTTTTTTTTTTTATAGGCAAAAAGGCTCAGTTACCAGCAATAAGAATAACTGAGCAACCTATACTGCTAACAAAGAGTAAGATTAAGCGTACGGGTTATAAATTTCCTTAGCATTTCCGCTAAAAACGGGCAGTCAAAACTTGTACTCGTTCTCGTCCTCGTCGTAGAATATAAAAGTCCCTAATCACGCAGGTTGACACAGAAATTAAAAAAATATTTCAAATAATTTTCATCGGAATAGGGTCATTTATGGAAGAATCGCTCTTTTACTCTTCATGTTCTCTTGAGATGACTTGTGTAATTATTGCGTGATATATATGTTGATTGGCTCGCATGGAGGGCGAAGAACACGATAAGATCACTCCTAAACACATCAATGAATTGGAGCGGCCATTATGAAGGAGAGCACATGGTCAGAACATATACCACACGGCATCTTGGGTACCTACCAAATATGCATTATGGGCACTATGCGTAAATTATCAACATAATGATGCCCAGTTTCAGAATGGACATTCTGTAATTAAGATGCGGAAAATTAATGGAGGTAACATGTGAACTTCATTTGGATTTCACGGCAAAGAAATACATGTGACCTCAATCCTGTCTTTTCAATGTCTGTCAACCAATTACATCTATACTTACCATGTATAAGCGCGGATCAATGAGCCACTTTCGTATAGTCCTCTTTGCGTGTTTTCGTGATGGAAGAGCGGCTTCACTGTCGCGTGAAATAATAAAAGGCTTGCTGTTTGCCTTAGTCTCGGATAAAGAAACGCCCTTGGTTTCCAGTGAAACAGCTGGGAGGTTGATGGGTGCTGGAACTTTGTCGACGTTTTTGTCATTCGAAACAACGCTTGAATTAAGCTCCATTATACTACCAGAGAAACCTCTGTTGTCAACACCATCGCAGTAAACATTGCTTGGTGAAAGATTTTCTTCCGGAACATCATCCTTCTTCGGCAACGCTGGCTCCTCTTCCCTTTGGTCTCTCATGGTTGTCCATCGGATCCCATCGGAGAAACTAACACGAGAAGTTTTGCGCGACGGGAAACTCGAATCTCTGTTTTGGTCGCTTTTGCCATTCGAATCAGCATCTGAACTCAATTTCATTGCACTACCAGAAAAGCCTCTATTGTCAACAACAGTGCTGTTAACATTGTTTGATATCGATGAAAGATTTTCTTTCGGAGCATCGTCTTTCTTTGTTGTCGCTGACTCTTCCTTCTGGTCACTGATAGGGGTGCATCGGATCCTATCGCAGAAACTAACACGAGAAGTTTTGCGCGATGGACAGTCCCGCTCTTTGGTTGTTTCAGTATTTAATTCTGTAATGCAACAAAGAAGACTCGTAACAAAGAAAATTGTTTCGTCTCATAGCCGGTCATAGTAGCATGCATTTGCCTCATCTCTGTTCTCTGCTTTAAAAACTGCTTAGCCTGATGTATTTTAAATCATTTTAACAATCCTGTTGCTATAGCGCAGGATTATTATCCAGGCAAAGAGTTGCCGATTACGAGTCCCGTACGGTCAATAAATAGGAGAGAGACTTCCATGATTTGTCCTAAACCTCCTTCTTCAATTGAAAACAAAGTTCTAGTGGACTTATCTCTGTATGTGTCGGCTGCTTTCATAATAAGGTGGCTCAAACTAGTTTCAACAATTCCGAGTGAATGCTTATTGGAACGATTCATTCTACAACACTGTTTCGCGTAAAGACAATGTCATGGTGTCAATTGAAACACCAATCATTGCTTAACAAGATTAGCAGGCTAAGATAAAACTTTCGGTGAAGTTCTTAGGAGTTGATTCATAGCTACCTTTTTTGCAGCTAGAAAATTTGGTGGCTGTGAACTCGCTGAGGGCCAGGAAATTTTTTTTTAACGAGAGTTTAAGTTTCATCTTTAAAGTTAGCCAGCTAATCACTATCCACCAATGAAAATTGAAGGTCACCGAGCTCATGTTCTTCCTTATATGAGTGTATAAAGGCAAAATATGGGGTGTTCTAGATGGCTTTTTTGTGTCCATGGTGACCTATTACGTCACATTAATAAGTGCATATTCAACTTGTTAATTAAGGAATTATTGGTGTTTCATATGGTGTGATAACCTTGCCGCTACTTAAAATAGCGTTGCACAGTTAATCGCTCTTACTAATAAGACATCCTCCCAGGATTGTTGAAACTGACAAGAGCCACCTTAAATGAGATATTAAAAATAGGTTGACCAATAATAAACCCAATAAAGCTGAAAGAGCTTATCTTGAAACTGCTTTCAAAACGAGGGCAAAAGTTTGAGTGACTTGAAGAACCAGATCTGTTCTGTTAAAGAAAACAAATTCACAGCCTGGGTTGTATAGCTCACCAAGACAAACAAACGTTGAATGATGAAAGTTTTTAAACTTATTTAACTTTCTTTAAAACTTTCTTTTTCAAACTTCACGATTTACTTTGTCCAACAAGCTCTTTCCAGCTGAACTGTTTGTGACTTTCTTGAAAAAAAATGTAGTATTTTTTTTTTTTACAATTAAACACCCAACCTGTTGCAAGACGGGCCATCAATTCTCCACGAGCGTCCGACGGAATGAAAGATGTTAGACTCTAAGAAGGAAGGAAATGCAATTCACAATAGGAATTAATCAATAAACCAAGTTTACCACTCTCGTTACCCTGCTTTCTCAAAAAATAACCACATCACAAACAAAGGTTCAGTTTTGGTAATGACCAAGTTTAAGTGTCCATTGTTTCAGTTATAGATTTCTTTAGGATTCAACAAATCAAACATCGGTTTTAAAAAGAGCAAATAGAAGACAAGACAACGATCGCAATATGACATGGCAAATCAAAAGACTAAGGCATCATCCTGAAGATTTTAAAAGTGGGCAACCATGGGTTGAGGCCAGAGCTTTCACTACGCCATGGATCGTGCTCTTATTACCTTAAAGAGCTGATTATTTTCTTCAGGTAATCCGTACATACGCGTCCTGCTTCACTAACTAGCTAGGCGAGAAAACGGACTCAGTGAAATGTTGCAATGGGCTTTCAAGCTAAATTTAAAACAGAGTAGCGTATAGACTAGGCCCAAACTTACCGCGAAATTTGCCGCCTGTAAGGTCGATAATTTCCTCAAGGGGATGTCGGGATTCGCGTTCGTGCAAAGAGGCTCTTTAGTTCCAACATGAAATATCATAGCAAGCAAAAGCCCTAGTCCTACCAATATTACAGTCATTACCTAAAAAATAAGGGATATAAGTGTTTATTAAATTCTCAACCTCGGATGATGCATTTCGCGTGTTCTGATTGGCCCAGTGGTTAGGGCGCTTGCCTTGAGATCCGGAGTTCCCGGATTCAAGTCTCGTTCTGACCACTCGTTGAATTTGATCTCGGTTATCAGCTTATATACCTTAGTTTGACCTTACATGGTAAATTGATTGCGCTAAACGTTGCTAAGCTTGTTTTTTTTTTTTTCCGCCGGAAAGCGAAATTTCTCTCTGAATAAAGCCAGAAAAGAAAAAAAAAAAGTGGAAAGTTTGGATCAATTCCGACGTCTAGAGGTACGCGAAAAGTCAAGAAATGTTTTTTTGTGATGAGCCTACGTTTGTCTGACATCAAGGTATTACACATCGCATCTTCATCAAGTTTTCTCGATTTCGCTCGGATTTTCTCCCTTTTTTCGCTCGTATCTCGTACTTCCAAATTTTTGGAGTTTAAGGAATTTAATAAAACAATTATTCCATTGGCGTTTGTTGGATATGAGACTGGTTATAGCCAACGAGGCGCGTACGCGCCTCGTTGGCTATTTACCATCTCATATCCAACACGCGCTCATGGAATAATTGTTAAATAAACTTGAATACCGGGGAATGCCTGTCCCGGTTTCTGACTATTTGATAAATTAAAACAACGCCGAACAACAACCCAAATCTTAAACAATACCAGTTGCAAAGCTACTTACCGGTTGCTTTCAAGACCTTTTCAAGGACGTATCTATCCTAGACCATGTGTAAGAAATTTAGACTAATGGCTTAAAGATAAATGATCGGTTTTAAATTTTAAGCTGTCATTGGGCAAACAAAGTCGGTTGCAGAAATACGAAATACCCACCAAACAAAGTAAACAGTTTGGCCAGTTTCAAAAGTGGTAGAAACTCCTGATATCAGCCATTCAAAGCTCAAAGCAAATGCGAACTAACGGATATTTCCTAGCACTGTACCTAAACAAGGAAGTACGTTCGTTTTTTAACAGAGTTAACTGGTTAGAGTGTAATGCGAAGTGCTAGGTTTCTACCCCATATTAACCATGTGAGCGTCAGCCCTACGAATGGAAATGGCCCACACAAGGACAGAGAAAAACTCTGACCAGGGTTCCACCCTGGTCAACGTTTTTCTCTGTCCTTGTGTGGGCCCATTTCCATTAGCAGGGCTACCGCTCACACAGCACTTCACATTACACTCCAATCAGTCAAGTCTGTTCAAATATAATTGCTACACCGCCAATGTTTGCAAAAACGCAATCCTGTCTTGTACGTTCTTTTTTGCCGATTGACTAAGTTTTTAAACAGAGTTAACTGAATAGAGTGTAATGTGAAGTGCTAGATTTCAATCCCATATGAACCAAGTGAGCGTTAGCCCTACTGATGGAAATGGGCCCACACAAGGACAGAGAAAAACTCTGACCAGGGTGGGAATTGATCCCACGACCTTCGGGTTAGATCTCCGCCGCTCTACCGACTGAGCTACAAGGTCAGACGGGAGCAGGCCGTGGGAACTGACTAAGTTTTTAAGCCTATCAGAACGCGTAGTTATGCCAACCATAACAACCCGAAATTTATTGCGACACTGAAACAAGAAAAGATCAAACCGCACAAAAACCGACAAACCGATCTCAAAGAAGACCGTCAAAACCGAAAACCCCAACGCCCACTCGCCCCCTTCTGTGTAAACTCTGACCGCGATGGTATGGAAACATTCGTATTGTTGAGGCAATCTCCCTCAACCATTATAACGTTAATAAAATGTCCATAGTTTCAATAAAGTATGATATAAAAATAAACACCAAGTACTTTACCATGAAATCCTTGGAACTATTTTCAGAAATTTGATTTTTGGAGTCCAGGCCAAATATTACCCAAGCCACAGCACAGGTCGAGATACCACTCAAGTAGGTAAAAGCAGTCCTAAAATGGGAAATAGCATGTTTAATTACCACCTTAAAATTTGTGGTTTGAACATTATTATGACTATCAAGTGTAGGAAGCGGACTCTGAAGAAAAAAGAGGAAAGGGAGTCTTAAAACTAAACTGAGATAATCTTAGTTTCAATTAATCTACTTTAAATGCATTGAATGAATTCCCTATCACTGCTATTCCTCCTTCTTTTACTCGAAAGAATCGTAACTTGATATTTGTGATATCCTTCATTGAGAGTAAACCTTTTCGTCAAATATTATTGAATCTTAAGATTATCAGCAATCAATTAACTAGAATCTCAATGTACTTCACTGTAGTACCTCACATCTTTACAACAGAAATATTCAGTCGCTCTTGTTTTAAATATTAATTATTTCCTTTCGTAATCTTTGTCATTGTAAATATAAGAATTAATTATTTTATCTTTGCTCCACCCAACTCGACAAGACTTACTATTAAAATTTGGGTGGACAAACTTTTCATTGTAACTAGTATTGTATGAAATAAACGTTGTCGTTGTTGTTGTTGTCCTAGAGGATGATAGAAAAGTGCATGGATGATTTGTTGCACTGGGGAGCCGCACTGCACCCATGCGCATGCGCAGGCAGTGCGGCCCAGTTGTAAGGGCGCTTGCCTTTACGGTTCAAGACCCGCTCTGACCACTCGTTGACTTTGATCGTTGTGCTCCCTAGTTCAACTTCTCGGTACTTGTAAATAGCCAGCTGGTTTGCCACCGGCCAGTTTGGATTTTGAACTATTGTTATTGTTCTGTTCTTTTGTTTCGTTGATTGTATTTCAATGGCCTTGAAAAGCCCCTATGGGGAGTGGACAATGAAGTTTGCATGCAAGTCTCTATATACAAACAGGATGTCTTAACAATGTGACATTGGCTTGAATTGCGAATGGCTCGTATATAAAGGACAAGGATTATGTACAAACCTCCATGCGCTCAATTCTACTGCTTCCATTTGATTTTTCGCAATGAACGGAATAAGAGACAAATGGGAAATATCCAATAAGCTGCCGGCGACACCCAAAATGACGTTCAATATTCCAAAGTATATCAGCAACCGCTCTTGTCCATTGTCACGTTGAAAAAGGTAGCAAGGAGTGAAAAACAGCGGGACGAATACTGCTTCCAAAATCGTCGCACACAAATGCCAAGACTTTCTTTTTCCAAGCTTTCGGGACAGAAATGGAACGCGGATTCTGTCCAACAAGATCGCACAAACGGGCGACATGACAGTGTGAACCAACTGTTTTTCAAGAATCAACCAGCCGGAATTTGTGGCAGAGAGATCAAGCACGTTCATAAAGAAGACAAGGCGGAAAGAGAAGAGAAGTTGTCGAGTGATGTCATTGATGGCGTGGCCCAATCCACAAGCAAAACGTTGAAAGAAGGGTGTGCGAGACTCTGCCGGTGACTCGCTTAAATCATAAGATCTATGATGCAGATACAGTGCATTCATTGAAAAAACCTGAAAAAAGTGATTGTCAGTTATTTTTTGCAGCTAGTCATGTGGATGGAAGGCTGAAAGGTTGTGTAAACAATAAGAGGTTAACCTGTTCTGGAAGATTCTTAGTTCATAGATCTCCATTTGTAAAAATCCCTTTGCATTGGTCATGTCATCCCCTAACTTCACTGGTTGTGCTCTCGAGTAATAAAGTATAAACAAATAGACCGTTGTCATGGCCTTAACACGTAATCCAAAGTTTAATATAGCTTGATGACGTCTGATGAAAGAGGTTATTCTTGACCTTCTCAAAACGAAGGTTTTACATAAAAACCAAGAATGAAAATCAGCGATTGTAGGTTAGAATGACGTTACGATCACTCACTCACCATTTTCAAATCGTGAAACTAGAGTCGGATATAATACTTGCTTGTCAACAATTAAAAATGAAATGCAATATGCATGGAATGTACCTAGTGTCCTTTAGGTGAATAGTTTCGCAATGATTGAGTCAGATTGACTGTTCAGTTTACCGGTTTCTTGTCTTTGGTAAAAAGCATTGCCTCTCGTAAATTAGGCATTCCAGCTTCCCACAGCATTTCACACCATCGAACGTCATTCTAACCTACTATCGCTGATTTTTATTATTAATTTTATATCCATCTCTACGAACATCTCTATACACAGGTACACACGTACGTACGGCGTGGTATGATTTGGTGTGTTGCGAAGGCTGTGTAGAGTCGATATGTTATTCAAAGATTTCATGGGTAGTTTTTAATTTCAGGTATGTTTACTTAGTTTACTTAGAAAAAAAAATAAACGCGTGGCTTATGAATTATACCAAGTTCTCTGTCTGCGATCGACGTTGATGTTCAAGCCAGTAACCCAACTTTTACTTTGTTCAGATGATAGTTGATTTTGGCGAGGGATCTATATTATCCCGTAGAATATACAGGAACTGCGCAAAGGAATTGGTGGGCGATCAAAACTAATAAAAGAAGGACATGCCATGCAATGTAAGAGATTTTATGTGACAATTATCTCGATGCAATCTGCATCCTTAACAAAGGCTCTTGACCATCTATTGTCGGTCTTATCAACTGTGTTGTCCTTTTACCTGATCCTTGAAGCTACCAGCGCAAAAAATCACTGATTAGTAGAGGGACGAGAGTAAAGCGTACAATTTCTGCTTTTATTAACAGCTTCAGAGTGCCTTTGCTGCAACTGAAACAATAGCGAGTCATTTTGCTGTTCGAGTAGAATCAACGAAGAGCCGTTTTCATGCAGATACATCATTCAAATTCATATGCACAAACTGCAGTCTGGCAGAGACTACAAGAGCTTTGAAAGACTTGAATGCACGGATATGTCGCAATTGAAGTTCAAGTACGATTAGACCTTTCTCTAAACAGATTAATTTTGAGGCTTATTACTGCTCGAGAATCCAGTCTGTGAAAAGGAACTTAAGGGTCTTTTTTTTTTTGTTATCCGATAGGTTTCCGATACATTCATTCCAAGGTCAATTTTAGTTTAACGAATCAATTAATTTGACTGTTTCGATCCGGAGTCCGGTCTATGATTACACGAGAGCTACAAACTGATAAGAAAAAAGTCAAAAAAGACAAGGAGCTAATTTGACTAGCAGTGCTTCAAAAGCCCTGCCCGTTTATATTACCGGCAATTCATCTTGAACAAGTGTACCTCTTAAATTCTTTCCTTGCTTGTACATGTACTAAGAAACCCCTGAATTCGGAATGGTTTTAAAAACGTATAAAGCGTTTAGAAAAAAACGTTTCTTGCCAGTTTCGGTTACCCCGTAACAGGGGAAACATGCATTAATTAAAACAGGTGTTA
Source organism: Montipora foliosa (assembly GCF_036669935.1). Classification (NCBI taxonomy): domain Eukaryota; kingdom Metazoa; phylum Cnidaria; class Anthozoa; order Scleractinia; family Acroporidae; genus Montipora; species Montipora foliosa. The sequence goes on from NC_090874.1 coordinate 61,149,199, forward strand.
ATTAATGCTTCTAAAATATCAGCTGACTTACCATTGTGAATCAACTGAATCAACGGCGACTTTTCAATGAAAGATTTCCAACCAATTTAGTATAATGACCGGTTGAGCGTTAACGACTTCTGTGAGTCAAAAGTGCGATAAGCCAGATTTTATATGGAGCGACATTTGCGCAAAAACCGGATCGAACAATGATTGCGTGCGCACAGCCGTCGAATGCAGGAAATGGAGGTTAATTATGAAGGTCACAAGAGCCAGCAAAGCGCTATTGTTCTCCAACTGCTTCGTCAACGGCTCTCAATGCCTCTTTTTTTATTGTGGGAGATCATCTCATTTACCCTAGGACTTTCAGGGGGCTCAGTAAAAGATCATTTGGCCCGCTCTCGTGTGGTATGAATATGTTCCTTAGAAATGCGTAAAGACGTCAAGTCCATATGCAATGTACACCGAATGTTTGCTGTGACCGTAGTTCTTGTAACGTCATGGATCATGAGCTCGCGTGCGCAAAATCTGGGGTTTATCATTTGGTACACTTTTTTGGTACTCGTCTTGTTTTGTTTGTGTTTGTGAGCAGTATATACAAATGAAGGGAAATGAAATGTAAAACTGTAGTCTAAACAGGACAATTAACTCAAATACTTTGGAACGTTTTTTAACATAACTATGTGGTTTTCTTAGATACACTGAAGGAACTCAGTTTGTAGTACAACACATTTTAAGAACGTTAAGAATAAAAATTAGCTATCATTTGGTTAGAATTAGGTTTTGATGACTCTCACTTATCATTTTTCAAATTCGTCAAGTCCGATTTCATTATGTAAAAAAATTCTTTTGAAAAACTTGTGAAAAAGGAATGCAATGTGCATGGAATGCACGTGAGTATTAATTCAGTAAATAGTTTAGATTCAGTTTAGGTTTCTTGCCTTTGATAAGAAAGGCATTTCGTAAATTTGTCTTTCCAGCTTTATTCGATTGTGAATTTAGGTAACTTTTTGTGGCATTAGGACACACACGGCCAATCAGGCTCTCGTTGGAATATTAATAACAAAAGGGGACTTCACCAGAAACATCGCTATGAGTTTTTCCAGGCTAACAGCTCGACTTATAAGGTCTAATTTACAGTAATTGGATGATATTGATTCGTGATCATAACTGTGACTTTGTCCTTGAGTTTATTTTTGTCGACATTCCTTGGCATCCGTTGCTCTTTCTTAAACTTAAACTCTTTTATTATTTTTTTTATAGCATAGGAATCTACTTTGTGAGAATATCGAGGCTAAAATTTGCGAAAATTTAAGAAAATTCTGAGGATTTGAAAAAGAGTATAATTTTGTGCGGTGCAAGCTTGTAAATAAAATACAATTTTATGCTTTAAACCGCACTCAGAATGCTTTAGGGATGCCTTTTTGTCAAAGCCAAAATGATCAAGTTAGTGTCGTCTGAAGCGTCATCTGCAAAGAAAAGCGACGGAGCACGTAGAACCAAACCACCAATACATTCAAAAACGGAAACTGTCATACGCTGTAATCTAAGAATACATTTCAACCTAAAATGTTTAAAATTGGCAGAAAAGTAAGGAATATTCAGCCTGGGTCGGGAAACAATATTCTTATTAAAAAAGTGCATTACTAATCAGTCGATTTGGGTCATTTGGTGAAATAGAAAAGGAAACGAAATAAAAAAATAAAAAAACAAACAAAACACGTGTCTCACGTATTTATGTCGTCCCCCCTCACCAGCGTTTCGTCAAGCCAGCATGCGCAGTGCGTAGCGAAGACTCGAGGTACGTGGAATCGCTCTCTGTTACAACAGAAATGAAGAAATCGGTAATCATCTTGGGCGTGAGTCAACTTGTTACGGAAAGTAATTTTGGTCGTTCTTTTTCTTCCAACCTCGCACAACTCCGATTTCAAGACTATTTAATTACATCAATGGATGTAGATCATGCTTTTGAAATACCGTGGGTTTTTGTTATTTTTATTTTTATTACGCAATTACTTTATATTCATCTCACGCACACCAACAAGGATGTATTTAAACATTTTGACTTGAAAAGGGATAACTATTGACACCACCCATCTCATTCATTGATATGAATATATTCGACATCCGTTACCTGTTTACTTTCGTTGCCAATTGCGTCATAACATCGTTCGGCTCTAAGGTAGACAAAGATATTGACTGATATAACCTTCTCAGTCTGTGTTTTCTCGTCGCTAAAAACCAGAATTCACAGTGACTGCCTGGCACTAATAAATTGTTACTTTCTTTGTGAACCTTTGTAATTTTGACAATTGCAATGTAAGGTCAGACTTGAATGGTTTGGTCTCACGCCTTGCGACCAAACCCATCGATTGCACACATCATGGTCAGTTTCTCGCGCTTGATTCACATATCCGGATGGCTTGCTCTTAAAACAAATTAAGCACAAAAATACAATTCAATTTCGCCGAAAATATCCCGATAAATGGCGCTTAATGTCGAGTTCAACTCGTAACTGTATCACGGAAAGCGCTAAGATTCAGCCGTTGCAAAACGGAGTCGGAAAATCTTCTGAAATAGTTGGAAGTCGCCGGAGCGTTTTTAGAAATCCCCCTCACGAGGAGAAGTAATTCTCACGCATTTGACTCGAAAAAATGGCAGGTATAGAATAGTTTAACAAAATTGAAAGAGCTAGTGTTAGACCAGTGGGATTAACTTTCGAAAAGTGAAGGTCCTCATAAGTGTTTTTCAAGCTTCCCCTTCCTGGTATCTAATTTTTGTAAAATAGCGGTGCGCGAGACAGCAGCTTTTTTTATGAAGGCTACTAGGCCATCTTTGACAATGAATAAAACAAAACCTTGCGGAAAATTGTTCTGAATAAAGGATTCATTGGTTATTTCCTCTGTTCATGAGAGCTTTTCATTGCGGTTAATTACGTGCTATATTTTTAATCGCGTATAAACATGAACTGCATGGCCAGTCGCAAACGTGCTTTTTGTTAAGGCCGCAGTTTCCGTTTCCGTTTTGGAAACAAGCCTACTTCGCAAACAGCATCGTAGCCCAAGTTTACGATCAATACATTCCGGCTGAAACATTCCTAAGATCCTTTGACGTTCTTTAATTGTCATCATATATTTAGACCTACGTGGATATCGAATTGAGTTAATTAGTTTCTAACCTTCATTTGCTTCAAATATTAGGGTGGATGCCAAACGTTTCGGAAAGAAATACAGCTACAAAAACATACTCGGGGCTTGCGCAATAGCCTTCAGCATGCGTAGTTAATTGCGTTGATGGCGCATGCTACGTTTGACTAAGTTGCTTTTGCTGCATCTTGGACATATAATAATTATTACGTGAGCCCAATGAGAAGCATATATCTGATTCAGTTTTTGCACCGATTTCCCGCCAATTTCCCCACATTACCTGCAAAGAATCTTTTTTTTCAAAAATTTCTCTCAGGTAAAATAACCAATTATTTGACAAAAATAAGTAGGAATTTAATGCAAAAGCATTAGTTCTATGCTGTTTTTATTATACATATATATATTTTTTCTTTTTTTTTTAATAAGGTTTTAACAATTTATTTTTACAGTTGGTGCAAATTTGTCGACCTACTAAAGAAAAGATTTCCCAAATATATATATGAGGCAACATAGTTGACACGGAGATGGAACAAGAAAGCGGAAACCAACACCGAGATGGCCATCGTCATATTTCCGAAAATATGACAATGATCTCAAAAACAGGATTAAGCTATAAAATAGAAATGCCAAGGGATTACCGTCTTAAAGATTTAAGAATTTTTCAGCAAAAATATAAAATTACATGAATTCAATTGATATAAAGTTCAAAATTAAAAGCCTGTAGCTAGGTGCGGTGAAGTTTAGCAATAAGTTTCACAAGTTCACTGATTGGACATTACGTTTGAGGGAGTTTCTGATTGGATAATTGGTGGAAAAACTGGTTTTCAACAAATGTTACGACAAGCAGCGTTGCGTGACTTCGGCCCGAGAGAGAAAAAAAGGACATTATTCTCCGAGGGTTATAAAGGAGTAAAAATTGGAGTTGGAATTGAACTGATTTTTCGGTGAAAATGATGGGGTTTGATCATGCACTGGGAACTGGGATTTTGTCACTGGGAATGGGAGATAAAGAGTCCTTGGTGCGAATAGGATTTTCATTATCAGAGATTATCAGGTATTAATTCTGCTAAAAATTCCTGATATGAGATATTTCATGCGGTGTTGCGTTTCTAGCGACTGCAATGTGAGAGTGAGGACCTTCCTGCTGCTAACGGATTTGTTTTTGAACCTCAAAGTTCCCTACCTACAACATCCCTACCTCTAATACGGCTTCACTAGCACGAATCGACTTCCCTAAACCCACTGCAACCAATGCAATCACTCCAAAAGAAGAAGCTCAGATGAGGTATTGGGAAAGGCGCCATGATAAAGTGTTTAGCACAGGAACTGAAACGCCCTTGAATGTACCCTACCGATTTCCAAGACCCTCTCCCTAGCGATTGTTGCGGCAAAGACTCCGAGGAAGATACTGGTGAGGGAACTTATGTTGATGAAGGTGACGTAAAGAAATGGCAGACTGCACCATTTAGAATTCTTTCATGTACGAGGTGATAGCCAGTAGGCCTTTTTCCGCGGCCACTTGGGTAAGCAATCCCACGCAGCTACAGATTATACCTCGCACTATCTTTTTTGCCTCCGTTCTCCAGTAATCTCAAACATGTTTCTTTTTGCATCATACAACATATCGATGATGAATGATATATGAAATGGAACATATATGAACTGCGGATATGAAATCGAGTGAAGCTATGATCCTCGCAGTTATGAACGCAATTTTTGCAATTGCGTAAAGAAGCCTGAAAAATTCAAGACTTCAACGGGGTTTGAACCCGTGACCTCGCGATACCGGTGCGACGCTCTAACCAACTGAGCTATGAAGCCACTGACGTTGGGAGCTGGTCATTTGCGGGTTCCAATGGTTAGAGCGTCGCACCGGTATCGCGATGTCACGGGTTCAAACCCGGTTGAAGTCCTGAATTTTTAAGGCTTCTTACAATTGCAAAAATTGCCTTCATAACTGCGAGGATCATAGCTTCACTTGATACAACATATCGATGCTTTAAAATTATATCAGTTTTCCCTAGCAATGATATATCCGTTGGGATTTTGTAGGAGGGACCGGGATTTCTATGAAAACTTGCCACTCGGACGTACTGGGATTTCGTCCAAATTCGGACTGGGAAATGGAATTGCCCCATCACAGTAACCGCACAGTAACAGCACCGTAAGGCCTTGCTTGACTTCTGTCCGTTCTTCAGGCTCCAAACATATTTGCTAACTATAAGTTCTTTTGCATGTTTGTAACGTTCGTTCTTGAATGAACATGTGGTTTCTGTATCTTTGTTTAAATGTCGTGTCACATTGTCCGATGTATGTTTCCTTGGCAGTTGCTGCGGATATCTGTGCTTGAGATATTATAGCCCGTTCGTTACAGTTTCCATCCATGGGGCAGGTGTTGGATAAATAAGTGAAATACGCCATCAAATGGGGCAAAGTAAAGGAAGCGAAATCGTATTCAAACGTCAACAAGAATTATAATTTATGCTTGTGGGAGAAATACTTCATGATCTGTAAACCAGAAATGTCCACGCTGGACATGAATAGAAATTAATTAGTCTCAGGTTGCAGGCATTCAAGGAAATTTCTACTAAAAACTGCCTTAATATGATAATTAGATTTTCCCGCAAACGTGGCATGACCTTTGTAAGCATCACTAGGGACTTTAAGCAAATCGTTAATTAAGGGCGACCCCTGCTACGGAAACTGGAAGTAATATTTCCTCAAGTTGACGCATTGCGCATGCTTCGAAATGACATTAGAGAGTGATAGCATTGACAACGAGTACGAGTACGAGAACGAGTCCATCTCGTACTCGTACTCGTTGTCGTTCTTGTAAAAAATGTGTAAGCAGGACATACCAGTACGACTTCACGAAAAAAATATTTTGGGATAGTATTGTCATTTTAGGCGCCATTTTCAAATGATTTGCTAGCCCTTGCGTCCTGTGAGTTCAGTGCTGTTGCAAAGTTTTTCTCGGTAAATGCTGGTATGGCTCTCAAAAGGATCCAGGAGTGCATTTTGTTAAGCTACACTCAAGATCTGCTAGATGACAACGAATTCTGCCTCCTTTACGATGCGAATTACGCTAACTACCCTGTATTTGATCACGGGCAATATACCAGGTTTACACTCGATGCAGTCTCTGAAGAAGAGTGTTTGAGCAGCTTTCGTTTCAGACAACTGGACATTCCTTACCTTGCACGTGACAAGTTTTGCGTCTACCTGAGAAGTTAATTTGCCCTAATCGAACTGCAGCATTGACAGAGGAGGCTTTATGTATTCTTCTCAGACCATTCGCTTACCCTTGTCGATATGTAGACATGATGCCTCAGTTTGGGAGATCATCGCAAGAGTTGAGTCTGATCGCAAATAAAGTGATGGATGAAATTTACGAAACGCACGGCCACTTGCTGACAGCCATCGATCATCCATGGCTAACGAGAGGTAAACTAAGAGAAATGGCTGATGCTGTCCATGAAGTAGGAGCCGCACTTCCAAACTGCTGGGGATTTTTAGACGGCACGGTAAATATCAGAAAAAAATGTTTTTACACCGCATCCCGTTCCTGCAACCCGCCCTTCCTAACCCCCCGCACCAGAAAATTTAGCTGCTTGTCTCCACATTTATTTCAATCATAGGAAACCTGACAGCAGGTGACATTGTATATACACCGGGTTGTCCCTTCCTCCACCCTTAGCTGGAATGGTGTTAAATCAGTCAATCTGAAAAGTGAAAGTTTAACATCCCTTTTTTTCTCTAATTTAGGTTAGGCCTGTTTGTAGACCAGGCAAGGCCAGCGCATACTATACAATGGCCATAAGAGAGTCCATGGCATCAAATTTGAGCAAGTACTTGCTGCAAATGGCATTATAGTTCGAATGTATGGACCTGTTGGTAAGATAACAAAGTTTATGTACTACAGCATACTGTTCAAACCAAAACTAGATGCCAAGGCATGGACAGATAAGGATTCTAGACTACACTTTACCGTAGTCCCCATTGTAGCAAGGGCTTACCAATTTCACTGAAATTGCATAAGTTAAGTTTTGGTCAAAGGGTTATACACTATATTTCTGGGCTAGAAATAAAACAGCATTTGCTCATTCACACAGAGGGCAAGAAACACGATGCAGGAGTGCTTAGAATGTCAGGCTTGTACCAAGACCGGGAGAGGCACTCGTGGGCACCTGATGGCACACCTTTGTGCCTTTATGGCGACACTGCATACCCCTTAAGAGTACACCTGCAAACTGGGTTCAAAGGCGCAAACCTCACTCCAGATCAAGAACAGTTCAACAAATCTATGTCTGATGTCAGAACCTCTGTAGAGTGGACATTTGGTGAAATTGTCAAAGACTGGGCATTCTTAGACTTCAAAAAGAATCTCAAACTATGCCTTAGTGCTGTAGGGAAAATGTATTTAGCTGGGACTTTGCTAAGAAATGCTGTAACATGTTGTTATGGCAGCCAAGTATATGAGTTTTTTGACCTTGCGCCCCCTACTTTGAATGAATATTTTCATTAAAACATGAGTACTTATGGGTTTAACGTTTTTTATTACTGTCCTGGAAACTCAAACTTGTGACTGACATCAAGATAACAAGATAACACTGGAACACCCTTATGAACCTGCCTTAATGGCAAAAATATTTGGTAGGAAAATGTGAACAGCCATAAAACTTAAATAGAAAACAAGCTGTTAACACAGTAGAACATGAATAAAACTGCCTCCTGTTTGTGGATCTCTGTCTTGAACATGCAGTGGAAACAAACAGCATTTTTTTTAAATGAGACCAAATCAAGCATTCTTCGACTGAATTATATCAGTAAGCTGCTTGAACATTTCATTTCGATTTTGCAGCATTTGCATCATGAATTGAGTTTGGGCCTGTTGTTGTTGCTGCTGTTGCTTTAACTCATCTTCTCTGACTTTTAGCTCCCTTTGCCTAAGCTCTTTCTCATCCTCCATTTGCTGTTTTTTAACATCAATGCTCTCTTTCAAATACTTTAAAGTATCTACAGATTTTCTGCGGCTTGATCTCTTGGGGTTTTCTTCACCGCTTGGTTCCTTTCTCTTCTTTGTACCGGCGAGGGTTTCCATAGCTATCTGCTTCATATCACTGGCCATGGTTTTTTCTTGTTCTTGCTTTTTCTTTTCAGCCTCTGTCACTTCTCGGCTCTCCTCAATTCGTTCCTTGATGTCTCCACACGACTGCATGATTTCATCATATTCGGCACCTACTCCTGACGCTTTCTTTTCTTCTTGATCTTTCTTCTCGAATTCCTCCATAAGCTTGTTAAATCTATCCCTACACGATCGATCTGTTGTCTTGAAATCGTGCTGCGTGTTGGTATTCAGGTTCTCTTCAATTACTCTCCACACTCCCCCTCTATCTGACTGTTCTTATTGTAGGGTTCTATATGTAAGACTTCACGTAAAAGACAAGAATCATGCTGACGGTTCCATATAAAAAGTTTTCTTTTCCTGAAACATAAACAGAAAGGGCATAAAAACTTTGAAATCTGAGACCGTAATCCTTAGGTTTATGTAAACAATGCGACCTCTTGATGTGACAAACTTGGTTCGTACGGACCATGCACAGTAAGAAATAAAATGATATGAATGAAAAATAATTAAAGAAACAGTAATACTTACGTCTCTGGTTGATTCATCTTTAAAGAAGCTGTAAAAAAAAAGGAAAAAGGTTAAGTTTATGAGCACGCTAGACGGAGACCATGAGAGCTTCTCATGTTTAAAATTTTGACACGATGTTGACAGAAAGGAAGGAGGATTAATGTGCTATTTAAAACAAAAAAATGCCCAAAAATACCATCCTAGGCCTTCGATGAAGAGTTTAAGTGCTTATGGGATACACCTATGGCAGAGATAACCCGCTACAAAAGATAAACTTTACCTTTCAAAAACTCGTTCCTCGCGCTTCGAGTTTTGGAGGAAATCTCGTCGTGGAACGAGTTGCCAGAACGAAGTGAGCACGTGTTCTGAGCAAAACGCATGCGCATTATAGTCAATGATAAAATCTCGTTCTCGTAGTCGTACTCATTGTCAATGGTAACACTATCTATTACACCGTAAATCCCACAACGGGAAGACTAGCCCTCTGGCGTAGTCGCTACAACCTACGTGTGCAAGTTGACATCTCTCGTTGTTTTTTCAGGCATTGGTTTTAAAACTTCATCTGGATTGTTTTTCACTTCATCAAGAAATTATTTATTGCTTTTGCCTTTCCAGGGGTATCGTGTTTTATCTGTTATCTCAGTTGGAAAATCCTACGTGCACCTCAGGAAATGGCCGCGACTGTCAAAAAACCAAAGGCAAAATGCATTGAACGTAAAGCTAAATGTCACTGAATATTCCTTAAACTAAACTTGTAATGAATAACCAAAGCGCTGGATTTGATGAACTCTCTCACCCGCAGTGAAAATGCCATGCTGTGCATTTGTAGTTTTGTGCAGAAATAGCGCTCAAATGATTTTTGCTATCATTTCTTCATCAATGAAAACGAAATCTTTGAAATTTGAGAACAGAAATTCATCACAAAGTTGATCTCAAATTTGATCATTTATGGTCGGTACTTTTTAAATAAAATTGATTGATTTTTTTTCTTTTTCTTAAATGAACTCCATATTTTCTTCCATGTGCCATTTACCACCAGCAAGCAAAGGGATATCTCGTTTTCGAACTCTAAATTCAGCTACACATTTATCATCCTCAATTTCAAAATGTTGGATACAAGTCATATATGGACAGCATAGCGGCATCCAGAGACGCCATAGTATGCTTTCGGTTCGACCTTGTTGAACTGCGTCGTTGCTGTATTCGGCGACGACGATTAGACAGACTATTACTATTATTATAAATACTAAAATACTGAGTACCAGCCATCTCGAACAGAAAGATGTTAAGCTGGAGTAGCTATCAATTGGTGCCGGTGAAACAGTTCATCACCACTTAGCCCAATTCACTTAATCTTTGTATTAATACAGCGGGAAGGTCGGCTAAGGATTGTTCCCAGATTTGACGCCAAAGAGTGGTTGCTCCGAGAGAGCAGAGCAAGTACAGAACCAACAAACTTAACAAACGTTTTGGCCAGTTTTCCCCTCTCGTCAAGAGCTAACAGTTTATGTCAATCATTCGTCCTAATAATGAATTTTATCTAAGTGTCAAGTCTTGTAAAGTTATCTGAAGCCTTACTTTAAGCTCAGCTTAGGAAGCTCTGTGCTCTCTACGTGGCATAGGAAAGGTTGTTACAAGTGAATGATAAATAATGACGAAAAAGAGTCATAGCCACTTCTATACCACATTGGTGAGAGGCGAGTGCTCTCAACACTGCGCCATCCCTGCACCCCAGTTCAATACTTGAACTGGTTTGAAAAAAACAAACTGGTTTGAAAGAAATAAACCGGTTTGAGAAAATCTAAACCAAAAATCAAATTAAACCACAACATATACATGTTTAGCATGCTTGTTACTCGTTCTGCTTCAAAGCTTAAAGAACGAGGTACATTAATGAGTAGCGTGCCTCTTTCTCAGTGCGCTTATATCAGCTTGTTTCCCTGGCCTTCGTCACTTCAAGAATGAGGCATAAAAATGACTGTGTGCCGTACTTGTTTCTCAGCGAGCTTATGTCGCCCCATGAGTCAACTCGTCAGTTATGATGTGTTAAAAAACGAGACATACACATGTCTAGCGTACTTTTTGCACAGCGCACCGTTAGTTTACTTCCGTTTCGCATATCAAGACCTGACTTCCGTTAGTCGGGTCGACTTGAAATTTGGACGACCCAATTCAGTTCGTGTATCCTATGTCCTATTGTCTTCTGACAATTTAAGCAAGTGTCTCTTGTAGACATTGACCTAAAAATTCAGGCGGATTCAACTGGATTCGCACCGGGCATCACATACATCACAGAGGTCATGGGTTCGAATCCCGTTGAAGTTGTTATAAGCCTATAAAGGTGAATCGCAACACGTACCCTAGAATTTAGCAGTTGGCAGATTGCAACCTTCTCAGTCAGCCTTTTCTTTAGCATAAACGCTGAATTGTAATGAAAGGCCAGATTCAGTGGCTTATACGGCTTAGGTCATAGTTACTGTACAGTGGTTACATGAAGTGCTATAGAATGCACAATGAAGATTGCATTCATGCATTTTTATTCATTTTATTAATTATTAGGTTAGCGAAAATTACAATGAACCAATGCCATGACTACAAATTTTTTATTCTTAACACAATATTCGGCTTATTATGTACAACTTTCACGGCCGTTTATCATGAACCTAGGCATAGTTACAATGGGTAAACAATCAGTTCAATTACTTGGTCAATACCCAGTTTTGGCTTCAACAAGGAAAGTGACTTTTCAGCGAATATTGGTCGAACAGTGTCCCCATCAGTAGGCCTCTGAATTTCGTATGCATATGTAAATAAAAGTACGTTCAAGATCTATCGGTTTTCAATCTGCAGCTCGCGTGAAAAGAAGAGTCGGTTGCCTTATTCGCTTGATTCATTCGGTCAACGAATTAAAGGAAGACCTAAATCAATCTCGCGCTTTGAGTAAAGTTGCGATTCTCTGACCACTTTTTTGCATATTTGCGATTACTCAGAAGGCTCTACCACTGACCAGTAACATAAAAACGCACATAGTCATTGTCTGCGAGCATGCAACCTCGCAGAATTTGACTCGATATGCGTTTCATGATTGTTTATAATTTCAGTTTACAGTGTCCCCAATTAGTGCTCCAGCGCAAAAACGATCGATTAGACATTTAAATAAAGTTTCTTTTCTTTACCCCACGCTTTCTCATGTTTCCCGGAGAATATTGCATGGAATTTCGAAAGGTTGGTTAATCGCGCGGCTTCCTGCTGCTTCTTCGGCTTTAACATCGTTAGATCCGCGGCAAATTGCCGCATGGAGTTGTTCAGTGTAGGCTTGACAGAAGAGTCTCTCTCGCGCTTGAACTCTTCCTGATGTCTTCGTTAAAAGCAAAATTAATCTTCGATAGCTCTTATCTTGGTTAGGATCTACAGCTTAGCTTAGGAGACGAAGAACTTCCTGAATCTTCACTGGTCGAGGAGCTGTTAAAAAAATATTAAAGATTATCTATAAACTAAAGTAACAGTTTCTAACGAGATTAGATTACCAATTTTATAGAGCTACATCAGTTCTCATCTTTTGTATTTTTTGTTTTTGTTTTGTTTTTTTTCTGAATTGAGTAGAACGTGACATCATTTATTTGATCAGTATGCAGCACGACAGTTTTCAGATTGTCAAATTCGCGTTCTACATACTAGTTAAGCCGCATTCACACACTGCATTTTTAAGCTAGTGCGTAAATGACGTCATATTCTCCTAGATCCAGCTCTCCGACGGCTTATCTCTCACAGCCACACCAAGGACTGTGAAATGAAAATATTGCCGTCAAAATAAGTCGTTTTTTGCTTGAAATGATTGCATGAAATTTCGAATTTCGAGTATTCTGCACTAGAACTTTCGAAATGTGAAGAAAAACGAAAGGTGATATTTGATAGTACTATACTCGTCATTTGGGCAAAGTGACCTTTATGTTCTACATTTGAAAAGACTTAAAGGGGTCTTTCCGCAGGTACCGGAAAGCATCGTGTTTTTGGTCACTTGGGATTAGTCTTTATTTGGAGTTTTTTAGTTTTCTGTCTTTTGTTTCATTTGTTTTCCATAATTTCTGCTACGGCACTTGCAGAAGCTGCCACTTAAAGGCGTCCGAAGGAATACTTCATAGAGCATTTGTTGCGCAAACAAGGAATATTACTTGGCATCCAGAAACAGCTAATACTGGGTAAAGTCATATCATATCTTTGAGTTTAACAGCTGGTTATTACAGAAAACAAAATTTAAAAAAAACTGACCCAGATTACGCAATTTAAAATCCCAGCGAAGGTCGTGGAAAAAGAATGTCACTCCAAAAGTAGAAAGGGAAAAATAGAGGGAGCCGAACTAAAAACTGATTTTCATTTGTTTGACTCTTGATTGGAGCGATGATCAAAACAGCTGCTCTGGAGCGTCACTTCCTGTATGTCAAAAAAGCTACCAAACGGTGTTCAGATCTTTAAAAAAATTACGAAATACGCTCTGACGTTCAATTGCCCTAAGAAGACGATTTACCTCTTTTCTCGAAGCAGATCAATGCAGTGAAGCAGCAACACAATCAAAAAACTTGCAGTGGAGAGGGCAATGGCCACGAAAGGAAACACAAGACGCAAATAATCCCCGCAATCTGGACAATCCTTGCCTCTAAAGACAAACATAAAGTAGAACAAGCTGCAGTACGTTGGAGGAACATTGTACGTTAGGAGATGATGAATGTTCGCTTAGTAAATGAATGGGATGCTTTACACATAATAGCAGGAGCTCGTGATCATCAAAGGAAGCCTCTATCTCGCATACTCAATGACCTATGAGGCAACCCTTCCAGATTAAATTTATTCATCATAGAACGCCTCCCTTGGGAGATTCAGCAGGCCTACTGTTGTACAAGCAAATGAAAACAGAGCTATCTCAGCGTCGAGCAGAATGTGATACTTTTCGCGGGAAAAACCTGTTTCTAAAAATAAGTTTTCCCGGGTAAAATTAATGGTGATATAGGCTCCCCCTGATGATAGGGAGCTTAACAAACAAACAAAGACGGCTACGGAAGGACAACGGCACAAAGCTATAATATCGGTGGTTAAAATCGTGCTGCACGTGAAGAACACATTTTAGCATAATATTTTTGTGGTACTCTTTACAGCAACGGCGAGAAATCACTAAATTAGAGGCTTTCACGAAAACGCGAGCAGACAAATGTGAAAGTTTCATTCTCTGATTCTACTCTGAAACCGCTCGTACATAAGTTATTTTAGAATACTGTGTTTATATTGTACGACGTGAACGAGACGCCATAATCGCTGAAGACTGAACAATAGTGCAAACTTATTTTTGGGGTGACGTTTTCGTCAGAGTCGCCGTAGTATTTAGGTCGTTAATAAGTCGGGAACACTTCGAAAACAAATCCGAGTGGACTTAACGGTAGTCGATTATATGAGCTTTCTAATTCTAAATAATAAGACATATAATCACTTCATTCAATACCCATCGTGATCTACATCAACCAAAGTGACTACATCGTGAGACAACGATCATACGTCTTCGTAATTATCTATTTAACACCACAATGACCAATAATCATTTCTTAATTATGATAATCCTGATTTTATTTAGGATGCAAGATGCATTTTTAAGAAAACAATTAGTGAAAGATGAAAACCACGTCTTGATCCTTTGTTACCTAGGTTATGGATTACGAAAAAACAAAAAAATAGATTTCTCACTTACGGCGTTCGTTCAGGAAATAATTTTTGGACGATGAGAATCAGGGGCCCACTAATAACATATGACACCAAACTCATGAAGGCAAATATGAAACCAGAGTTTTTCTGAAATTGAAAGACAAAGATATATACATTTAAGATAAAAGCATTGTAAAGGAGCTTATCAAAAGTTACCAAGAAAACAACCAACAGCAATCCAAAATGACCTTTATTCGAAGTGGCGGTATAAACTTTCTTACAGGTCTTCTCCGTTGATCCAAAAATAAGGAAAAAAATCGCTTGAAGTCCCAAAGGAACTACAGTTGACCCTCCCGTAAGGGAACACCCGCGGGACCAAGGGTTAGTGTCCACTTACTAGAGGTGTCCGCTTATGGAAGGTTGAAAAAAAAAGGTGCGATAAAGGGCATATAATACACCACAACAAGTCTTTGAAAGCACGTTAAGACCACTTGTAATAATTATTGTGTTTCAAGGTGTAGACAGGTAGCCTTTTATAGATTGTGCTAGTAAAAGTAGCATATTGTGCCACTACCAGTGCCCATTTTTTGTTCTTTAAATTATTCCTCAGTTTTGCAAAATAAGCGAAACCGTGAAGCCCAAAAACGTATCAGGATCGTGTAGCAATACTTTTTTGGTGTCACAAGTTCCTCTTCTATAGCATTTTGCTTTCTTTGTCTTAGGGCAACGGTGTCTGGCTATGTTTGCTAGTTCTGGTATTGTCTCTAGCCATAACTCTATAACTCTAGTTAGCTGCAATTTATCGGGCAGCGTGGCTGACGCCATTTGGCAAACTTGCAAATGAGACGTACTGTGACCAACACCATCTGAGAACTTCCGATCCCGTCATCTCGTGCCAGACTGCCAACCTCCTTGGGAGGCTAACCTCTCCGTTACCAAACCGCGAATGCGGCTAAAACATTGAACAAAAATGGTCTCAGGCGTATCAATATATACCGATCATGTTAGCAGTGCTAGGTTTCAAAAATCAGCGAAAATTATGCTAGTTTCAATTCCTGAAATTATGCTAGCACAATCTATAAAAGTCTATAGACAGGCCAAATACGACTCTTATTGGTCAAGATAGGAAATCCAAAGACCTCAGAGGTTTGCTCTAACAAGTACATCTTTCAAAGACCTCCCTTTAATTTTCTGTATGAAAATAGGGGAGGGTTTTTAAAGATTTCTCTTAGTAAGGGTGGGTTCTCTATAAGATGCCTTTTGTTCATTAGAATATGTTTGAAGTTCAAAAAGAACAAATGACTAGAAATTCCAAAAAGACTGACAAACATGGCAAACCAAACAAAAAAGAAACATAGAAACGAACAAAAGACATTGCATAATCCGTGATTTAGTAGAGTAGTAAGGTATAAGATTTTTAAAATGTAACAAAAGGAAAGCCGCTCGATGTTTTGCGTTATTGCGATTTTGTCATTGTGATTTATTATAAAATCAGCAGCGGTTTGATCTCCTACTTCGTTGCCCCACAAGACTGTAAAGGTGCGGGCTCGGGGCGGAGGTCTTGTGCAGCGGTTCTGACACTAGTAGAATGTTTTAGGGAAGTCACTCCCCCCTCTTTCGCCCCCTCCCGCTCTTTATTTTGTTTTTGTTTGTCTGTTTTGTTATAAGTGAAATAAAGAGTCTCTATGATCTTAGTAAAGCTTCCATGTAAGTTTTTTTTTGGTTAGGGTGGGAGGGGGCGGGGGTAATATTAAGATCGTTTGGAGGGTGGGGTTTGCATCCCTTTGCAAAATGCGGGGAAGTCCGGCATGCGGGGAGATCAAGCGGAGACCTGGCTCCAGTTGTTTAAACGATGGATAGCGCTATCCGCCGGACAAATCACTATCCAGTAGATAGTGAAGTCATAGCAAAACCAATTGCATTATCCAATGGATAGTGATTTATCCGGTAGATAACGTTATCCACCTTTTGAACAACTGGGGCCTGGATGTCAACTCCATCCTATAAATGTGATTGTGGGTCGTTTTGGCTGGTTCTGCTAAATCGAACCCTAGAGAATGCCTCTCATAAAACTTCGATAGTATGAAACGGTGTCCGATGAATATTAACTTTATTCACCTTGTTTTTGCCAATTAGTTCTGTTGCGAAGCCGAGGGAACAAACGAGCATCGAGGAAAATCCTAACCCGAGAAGCACAACAGCAGGGTAGATCACGGCTGTGTTGCATTCAGTGATGAAATAAGACATCACTCCAGAGCAGACAACAAGTAGAGCAGCAAAGGTAAAACACCGCTAAAACAGATTAAAAAAGAAAAATAAATAAAGAGAATATTAGCAAACTGAGCAGACATGATCATCCCATATGATCTCTTTAAGGTAGATTAAGTCGCGGGCAAATCTAACTATCCAGATAATTTAACATGGCCTCACCTTCGAAGGGATGGCTTAATTTAAGCCCGCCGCACGCTACAGCTATGAGTTAGCAAAGTTTCACTCGTGAATGTTGGCGTAAGCAAGTTCCCCCAGTGTGCGGTGGCGTTTTGAGCGCTAATGTTCACGCGTGCCATCGGCGCCGAATATTCAACATGTTGAATAATTTTGAGCACGAGTGAACATTTCCTCCAAGGTGCGCGTGTGCAAAGCTATCAGATTAAAATATGAAGCAAATACGCATGTGTGTTACAAATAATCGGGTCGCAAAAGTGGAAGGCACGGTTGATATTTTGTTTTAATGCTAATAAGCCTTTCTAGCCTCGCTATGACCAGCAAATTTCAAAAGAATTTTTGTTTCAAAATGAGGGCACTAGGTCTAATTAACATAACGAAAAAAGAGTCTAAAAGTGGTCGCCACTAATGAAAGTGGTCTGTAAGCCGTCCTGACTCCTTCTTGTCTATGAAAGAGATAGCGTTGGAGCGTTTGGTGGAAAAGACTGCTCATCAACGTCTGCTTAACAGTAAACCATTTTAGTAGCACTTCTTTCGAATTCCCATTTTGAACGGTATTGCAAGGATAATTATACTGAGTGCAACGCAAACGACTTCCCAAAGTTGGGGAATTGTCTGTTTTGGTGTCCCCTGAGGTGGGTGGGAATTGACCGCCAAGTAAGCCCGAGACAGTTTGACAGGAACGATAGGGCATCTTTAACAGGAATAACTGATCTACACATAGCACCTGTTTTGTCCTAATAATAAATACAAGCATTTCAGAAATCACGATGTCGCTTAGAGAATAGGTAATTGATAGTTGAGGAGTACATGGCGAGCTTACCTGTGATCAGGCATATTTTTCTCCCTCTCTAGAGAAAGAACGCCTGATCAAAGGTTAGTATCTCGAGCAGAAATGAGCCATTGTAAGGGGTTTTAGGGATAAGAGATAACTGACGAAACAATTGTAGGGATAAGGGATAACCAAGTACTTAAGTTTGATAAGTAATTTTAGGGATAACAGCCTCAGTCATTTTAGGGATAAAGGATAACTGCTCCCGGAATTTTAGGGATAAGGGGTGACTAAAACCCACGTAACAGGGCCACAAAATTGCATTTCGAGGAGTCAAGAGATTCTAATCTAATGCAAAGACTCTCGTCACTTGAGATACAAAAAAAAATTAACGAAAACGAAACAAAGATATCTTTAAACAGCTGAAAATAATGTTTACAATAAAATTGTTAATATTTCAAAGGAAGTGTATGAATCACAAAAAAAGATAAATCTAAAATCACTCATTTTTATTTACGAGTTTTCACGGACGCCGAGCCACTTTTAATTTACTATCTGTAACGTATTATGGTTGTCCTTTTGTTTTGACGAAAAGAGCTTTCATATCCAGCTGAGCTCTGTTTGATGGCTTTCATGTATCTCTCATATCCACTTTTACTTCTACCACTTACACTTACACTTTACTGATGGTAAAGCAGAGCTGCATCCATTTGCATGGTCGTGGGTTCGATAGGAAATCTTTGTTTAGGTTTTTTGGTTTCATTAACACAAGGCTATCGTTCTCCAATAACTCTCCCGGAGAGTAAGGTACTGAATATTGAAAGTGCATTGCACAATGAGCTCTCTCTGAAAATGTGCGCAAACTCCTTTGTTAATGAAACGCAATGTAAATAATGACGTCAGTAGATTTCCTTATTAGGGAGCTTAATAAAGCTCGAGACGGTTTTGAGCCGCGGAAAGCAACCGGAAGTGAACTTTTCTCCTTCTTAATTTGTTTTGACACATTTATATTTTCATATATCCTTTCTCTAATAGAACAATTAAATTAAAACTCTGATAGAGGTTATTTGCGTGCAAAATGTTCACTTCCGGTTGCCATCCGTGCCTCAAAACGTCTCGTGCTTAAGCTTCGCATTCTCCTTGAAGTCTGGGGCCTTTTCAGGCTTCTCCGCAACTGCTTAACTAAGTTTTCTTTCCTTAACTGCGATGGTCTTTCACTTTGAAAAAGACATGTATAAGCAATAGATCTTCTTTGTTTCTGATCCAAACGCTTTCCTTGAAAGGTTTATTTCCTCCGGTTTAAAGTTATCTATCTGTGGGACTGGGAATAATCTTTTTTAACGCGAAGGTTATGCCCGAAGGCCATTACCCAGAGGTGTCGATCTCTCTCATTTGGCGTTGGCCAATGAGTTTTTTTTATTATCTAAATTTAGAATACGGGTCCCGCCAAATTATGGCCAATCAGATTGGGCATTATGACCGCGGCACCAGTATTGGTTTGCAGCCAAGTAGCCGCACGAGGGATTGTTCGTGCTTAAGGCCTGGAAAAACGCTCGCAACATTTCAACGCACCATCTTGCAACATTGTTGGGCACACCATGTTGATGTTGCCTTACCCAATTTACCTTACCTTGTTTCCAATTATCCCAACAAACGTCTTTGAAAATATAGAAGATACTGTGGCACTGATAAACATAATGAGTGGCAGGTAAGCAATGGATTCCTGAAAAAAAAAAAAAAAAGAAAAAGAAAAAAAGCTACAATTGCAGTTTTACACCTAACTGTTTCCAATGTACACGGCCTTTTCATCTAGTAAAAAGTATTTGTAAAATTACACAACTTTGAAAAAAAAGATGGGGCACAGCTGGCCTTAAATTTTAGAAAGTTTTCCAAAAGCAGGCAAGCGAAATTCAGTGCTTAAAGCAGATTGAAGAGCAGTCACTGGCGATATCATATCTGACGTAGAAGAGTTTCTTCTTCGTGGCCAAAAATTGACTCTTTTAGTTTTGGTTATAGAATGGCCTATTGGTTCAATCTTTTGACATCTGTACATACCTTACTAAGACGAAGTCTGTGAATAAGTAAAAGCGGCAGATAAGAATAGGCGTGATATTGTAAGGCCCTTGTACAGGAATACACGACGGCAACCTGGAGATAATATTATAAAATGACAGTGGCATTGAGCTTCAGGGTTGTCTTGGGCTGTAATAAGAAGTGCTGTTAGTAGTTGTTGTATAAACCGTTTCATTTCTTTAATGTTGATAATCACATGATTTAGGGCGTGGAATAAATAAGCACGAGTAATTGTTTTCAAATACGGCGAAAAAATTCCAAATGCAGTTTGTGGTCTTTGAAAGAATTTACGAGTGTTCATGTAATCCAAGTTGCATACCCTGCGGTTCTAGTGACCAAAAAAACATGAGATAATAATTCGAATCCCAGTGATAACCCTATGATAATTATTTGATATTTATTTAGTATTAGTTTGCGCTCAGGTTGCGAACGTTTATCCGTTGATTTTACTCCACCTTCTCACCAACTGACCAATAAGGTGTCGTCTTTGAAATAATAGAGAGCTTTAGCTTTTAGTACAAGAACGACTACAAGTACGAGATTTTCTCATAAGGCAACAGTGAGCACGCATTCTGGCGGGAAAAACGTGATGCCGCCGTCATTTTAGTACAAGGTTTTGCAAAAAGGTCGGCGAATCAAAACAAGTCAACAACACGGTAGCAGTTTTGGCTTTTTTTTTTTGATGAGCAAAAAGGCTCAGTTACCAGCAATAAGAATAACTGAGCAACCTATACTGCTAACAAAGAGTTAGATTAAGCGTACGGGTTATAAATTTCCTTAGCATTTCCGCTAAAAACGGGCAGTCAAAACTCGTACTCGTTCTCGTCCTCGTCGTAGAATATAAAAGTCCCTAATCACGCAGGTTGACACAGAACTTAAAAAAAGATTTCAAATAATTTTCATCGGAATAGGGTCATTTATGGAAGAATCGCTCTTTTACTTCATGTTCTCTTGAAATGACTTGTGTAATTATTGCGTGATATATATGTTGATTGGCTCGCGTGGAGGGCGAAGAACACGATAAGATCACTCCTAAACACATCAATGAATTGGAGCGGCCATTATGAAGGAGAGCACATGGACAAAACATATACCACACGGCATCTTGGGTACCTACCACGTATGCATTATGGGCACTATGCGTAAATTATCAACATAATGATGCCCAGTTTCAGAATGGACATTCTGTAATTAAGATGTGGAAAATTAATTGAGGTAACATGTGAACTTCATTTGGATTTCACGGCAAAGAAATACATGTGACCTAAATCCTATGTTTTCAATGGCTGTCAACCAATTACATCTATACTTACCATGTATAAGCGCGGATCAATGAGCCAGTTTCGTATAGTCCTCTTTGCGTGTGTTCGTGATGGAAGAGCGGCTTCACTGTCGCGTGAAATAATAAAAGGCTTGCTGTTTGCCTTAGTCTCGGATAAAGAAACGCCCTTGGTTTCCAGTGAAACAGCTGGGAGGTTGATGGGTGCTGGAACTTTGTCGACGTTTTTGTCATTCGAAACAACACTTGAATTAAGTTCCATTATACTACCAGAGAAACCTCTGTTGTCAACACCGGCGCAATAAACATTTCTCGGTGAAAGATTTTCTTCCGGAACATCGTCCTTCTTCGACAACGCTGGCTTTTCTTCCCTCTGGTCTCTGATGGTCGTCCATCGGATCTCATCGCGGAAACTAACACGAGAAGTTTTGCGCGACGGGAAACTCGGCTCTCTGGTTTGGTCGGTTTTGCCAATCGAATCAGCATCTGAACTCAGTTTTATTGCACTACCAGAAAAACCTCGATTTTCAACAACACTGCAGTTAACATTGCTTGATATCGATGAAAGATTTTCTTTCGGAACATCATCTTTCTTTGTTGTCGCTGACTCTTCCTTCTGCTCACTGATAGGCGTCCATCGGATCTCATCGCAGAAACTAACACGAGAAGTTTTGCGCGACGGGAAACTCGGCTCTCTGGTTTGGTCATTTTTGCCAGTCGAATCAGCATCTGAACTCAGTTTTATTGCACTACCAGAAGAACCTCTATTGTCAACAACACTGCTGTTAACATTGCTTGATATCGATGAAAGATTTTCTTTAGGAACATCTTCTTTCTTTGTTGTCGCTGACTCGTCCTTCTGGTCACTGATAGGCGTCCATCGGATCCCATCGCAGAAACTAACACGAGAGGTTTTGCGCGATGGACAATCCCGCTCTTTGGTTGTCTCAGTCTTTAATTCTGTAATGCAACAAAGAAGACTCGTAACAAAGAAGATTGTTTCGTCTCATAGCCGGTCATAGTAGCATGTATTTGCCTCATCTCTGTTCTCTGTTTTAAAAACTGCTTAGCCTGATCTATTTTAAATCATTTTAACAATCCTGTTGCTATAGCGCAGGATTATTATCCAGGCAAAGAGTTCCCGATTTCAAGTCCCAGACGGTCAATAAATAGGAGAGAGACTTCCATGATTTGTCCTAAACCTCCTTCTTCAATTAAAAACAAAGTGCCAGTGGACTGATCTCTGTATGTGTCAGCTGCTTTTATAATAAGGTGGCTCAAACTAGTTTCAACAATTCCGAGTGAATGCTTATTAGAACGATTCATTCTACAACACTATTTCGCGTAAAGACAATGTCATGGTGTCAACTGAAACCCCAATCATTGCTTAACAAGATTAGCAGGCTAAGATAAAACCTGCAGTAAAATTCTTAGGAGTTGATTCATAGCTACCTTTACAGCTAGAAAAATTGGTGGCTGTAAACTCGCTGAGGACCAGGGAATTTTTTTTTAACTTTGTGGAGAGTTTAAGTTTCATCGTTAAAGTTAGCCTGCTAATCACTATCCAACAATGAAAATTGAAGGTCACCGAGCTCATGTTCATCCTTATATGAGCGTATAAAGGCAAAATATGGGGTGTTCTAGGTGGCTTTTTTGTTTCCATGGAGACCTATTACGTCACATTAATAAGTGCATATTTAAGTTGTTAATTAAGAAATTATTCAGTTTGGACTTTCATATGGTGTGATAATCTTTCCGCTACGTAAAACAGCGTTGTACAGTTAATCGCTTTTACTAATAAGACATCCTCCCAGAATTGTTAAAACTGACAAGGGCCACCTTAATTGAGATATTAAAATAGGTAGACCAATAATATACCCAAGCTGAAAGAGCTTATCTTGAAACTGCTTTCAAAACGAGGGGAAAAGTGTGAGTGACTCAAAGAACCAGATCTGTTCTGTTAAAGAAAACAAATTCACAGCAAAAAGACAAACAAACGTTGAATGATGCAGGTTTTTAAACTTACTAATTTAACTTTCTTTAGAACTTTCTTTTTCAAACTTCACGATTTACTTTGTCCAACAAGCTCTTTCCAACTGAATTGTTTGTGACTTTCTTGAAAAAAAATGTAGTATTTTTTTTCTACAATTTAACACCCAACCTGTTGCAAGACGGGCCATCAATTCTCCGCGAGCATCCGACGAAATGAAAGCCGTTAGACTCTAAGAAGGAAGGAAAATGCGATTCACAATAGGAATTAATCAATAAAGCAAGTTTACCACTCTCGTTACCCTGCTTTCTCAAAAAATAACCACATCACAAACAAAGGTTCAGTTTTGGTAATGACCAAGTTTAAGTGTCCATTGTTTCAGTTATAGAATTCTTTAGGATTCAACAAATCAAACATCGGTTTTAACAAGAGCAAATAGAAGACAATACAACAATCGCAATATGACATGGCAAATCAAAAGACTAAGGCATCATCCTGAAAATTTTAAAAGTGGGCAACCATGGGCTGAGGCCTGAGCTTTCACAACGCCATGGATTGTGGTCTTATTGCCTCAAAGAGCTGATTATTTTCTTCAGGTAATCCGTACATACGCGTCCTGCTTTACTAACTAGCTAGGCGAGAAAACCGGACTCAGTGAAATGTTGCAATGGGTTTTCAAGCTAAATTTAAAACAGAGTAGCGTATAGACTAGGCCCAAACTTACTGCAAAATTTGCCGCCTGTAAGGTCGATAATTTCCTCAACGGGATGTCGGGATTCGCGTTCATGCAAAGAGGCTCTTTAGTCCCAACATGAAATATCAGAGCAAGCAAAACCCCTAGTCCCACCAATATTGCAGACATTACCTGAAAAATAAGGGATATTTGTTTTTAATAAATTCTCAACCTCGGATAATGCATTTCCCGTGTTCTGATTGGTTCACTTAATCTCGGTTATCATCTCATATACCTTAGTTTGACCTTATATGGTAAATGATTGCGCTAAACGTTGCTAAGCTTTTTTTTTTTTTTCGCCGGAAAGCGAAACTTCTCTCTGAATAAAGCCAAAGAAGAAAAAAAAAGTTTGGATCAATACCGACGTTTAGAGGTACACATCGCCTCTTCATCAAATTTTTTCGATTTCGCTCGGATTTTCTCCCTTTTTTCTCGTATCTCGTATTTCCAAACTTTTGGAGTTTAAGGAATTTAATAAAACGACTATTCCATTGGCGCTTGTTGGATATGAGAATGGTTATAGCCAACTCGGCGCTACGCGCCTCGTTGGCTATTTACCATCTCATATCCAACGCGCGCTCATGGAATAATTGTTAAATAAACTTGAATATCGGAGAATGCCTGTCCCGGTTTCTGACTATTTGATAAATTAAAACAACGCCGAACAACAACCTAAATCTTAAACAATACCAGTAGCAAAAGCTACTCAGCTTTCAAGACCTTTTAAAGGACGTATCTATATCCTAGACTATAGACTAGTGGCTTATCGGTTTTAAATTTTAAGCTGTCATTGGACAAACAAAGTCGGCTCCAGAAATACGAAATACCCACCAAACAAAGTAAACAGTTTGGACGGTTGCAAAAGAGGTAGAAATTCCTGATATCAGCCATTCAAAGCTCAAAGCAAATGCGAACTAACGGCTCTTTCCTAGCACTGTACCTAAACAAGGAAGTACGTTCGTTTTTTAACGGAGTTAACTGATTAGAGTGTAATGTGAAGTGCTAGGTTTCTACCCCATATGAAGAATGTGAGCGTTAGCCCTACTAATGGAAATGGCCCACACAAGGACAGAGAAAAACTCTGACCAGGGTCCCACCCTGGTTAGAGTTTTGCTCTGTCCTTGTGTGGGCCCATTTCCGTTAGCAGGGCTAACGCTCAGATAGCACTTCACATTACACTCTAATCAGTTAAATGTGTTCAAATATAAGTGCTAAACGGCCAACGTTTGCAAAAACGCAATCCTATCTTGTACGTTCGTTTTTGCCGATTGACTAAGTTTTTAAACCTATCCGAACGCGTAGTTATGCCAACCCATAACAACCCCAAAATTTATTGCGACACTGAAACAAGAAAAGATCAAACCGCACAAAAACCGACAAACCGATCTCAAAGAAGACCGTCAAAACCGAGAACCCCAACGCCGCCTCGCCCCCATCTGTGTGAACTCTGACCGCCATGGTATGGAACCATTCGTATTGTTGAGCCAATTTCCCTCAAGCATTATAAAGTTAATAAAATGTCCATAGTTTCAATAAAGTATGATATAAAAATAAACACCAAGTACTTTACCATGAAATCCTTGGAACTATTTTCAGAAATTTGACCTTTGGAGTCCAGGCCAAATATTACCCAAGCCACAGCACAGGTCGAAATACCACTCAAATAAGTAAAAGCAGTCCTAAAATGGGAAATAGCATGTTTAATTACCACTTCAAAATTCGGGGTTTGAACATTATTATGACTATCAAGTGTAGCGGAAAGGGAGTCTTAAAAACTAAACTGAAGTAATTTTGGTTTCAATTAATCTACTTTAAATGCATTGAATGAATTCCCTATCACTGCTATTCCTCTGTTCTTTTATTCGAAAGAATCTTAACTTGATATTTGTGATATCCTTCATTTAGAGTAAACCTTTTCGTCAAATATTATTGAATCTTAAGATTATCAGCAATCAATTAACTAGATCTCAATCTGTATTTCACTGTAGTACCTCACATCTTTACAATAGAAATATTCACTCGCTCTTGTCTTAAATATCAATTATTTCCTTTCGTAATCTTTGTCATTGTAAATGTAAGAATTAACTATTTTATCTTTGCTCCACCCAACTCGACTAGCCTTACTATTAAAATTTGGGTGGACAAACTTTTCATTGTAACTAGTATTGTATGAAATAAACGTTGTTGTTGTTGTTGTTGTTGTTGTCTTAGAGGATGATAGAAAAGTGCATGGATGATTTGTTGCACTGGGGACCATGGGAGCCGCACTGCACCCATGCGCATGCGCAGACAGTGCAGCCCAGTGGTTGGGGCGCTTGCCTTGACGGTTCAAGACCCGCTCTGACCACTCGTTGCATTTGATCGTGGTACTCCCTAATTCAACTTTTCGGTACTTGTAAATAGCCAACTGGATTGTCACCAGCCAGTTTGGATTTTGAACTATTGTTATTGTTCTGTTCTGTTGTTTCGTTGATTGTATTTCAATGGCCCTGAAAAGCCCCTTTGGGGAGTGGACAATGAAGTTTGCATGCCAGTCTCTATATACCAACAGGATGTCTTAACAATGTGACATTGGCTTGAATTGCAAATAGCTCGTATGTAAAGGACAATGATTAGGTACAAACCTCCATGCGCTCAATTCTACTGCTTCCATTTGATCTTTGGCAATGAACGGAATAAGAGACAAATGAGAAATATCCAATAAGCTGCCGGCGACACCCAAAATGAGGTTCAATATTCCAAAGTATATCAGCAACCACTGTTGTCCATTCTCACATTGAAAAAGGTAGCAAGGAGTGAAAAATAGCGGGACGAATACTGCTTCCAAAATCGTCGCACACAAATGCCAAGACTTTCTTTTTCCGAGCTTTCGGGACAGAAATGGAACGCGGATTCTGTCCAACAAGATCGCACAAACAGGCGACATGACAGTGTGAACCAACTGTTTTTCAAGAATCAACCAGGCGGAATCTGTGGCAGAGAGACCAAGCACGTTCATAAAGAAGACAAGACGGAAAGAGAAGAGAAGTTGTCGAGTGATGTCATTGATGGCGTGGCCCAATCCACAAGCAAAACGTTGAAAGAAGGGTGTGCGAGACTCAGCCTGTGACTCGCTTAAATCATAAGATCTATGATGCAGATACAGTGCATTCATTGAAAAAACCTGAAAAAAAGTGATTGTCAGTTATTTTGCAGCTAGTCATGTGGATGGAAGGCTGAAAGGCTTTGTAAATAACAAGAGGTTAACCTGTTCTAGAAGATTCTTAGTTCATAGATCTCCATATGTAAAAATCCCTTTGCATTGGTTATGTCATCCTTAGGGGATGGGTAATTTGAATTTCAAAGGAATTTCATATACCACATCCCCTCACTTCACTGGTTATAATCCACCCGTTCCAGCTTAGCTCTCGAGAAATAAAATATAAACAAATAAACCGTTGTCATGGCCTTAACACGTAATCCAAAGCTTAATATAGCTTGATGACGTCAGATGAAAGAGGTTATTCTTGACCTTCTCAAAACGAAGGTTTTACATCTTGAAAACCAAGAATGAAAATCAACGATGGTAGGTTAGAATGACGTTACGATGACTCACTCATTATTTTCAAATCGTAAACTATAGTCGGATATAATAAAATGCTTGTCAACAATTAACCTAGTGTCCTTTAGGTGAATAGTTTCGCATTGATTGAGTCAGATTGACCGTTCAGTTTAGCGGTTTCTTGTCTTTGATAAAAAGGATTGCCTCTCGTAAATTAGGCATTCCAGCTTCCCACAGCATTTCACACCATCGAACGTCATTCTAACCTACTATCGAACATCTCTATACACAGGTACACAGGAGGTTATCGTGAGGTACGGCATGGTATGATTTGGTGTGTTGCGAAAGCAGTGTAGAGACGATATGTTATTCAAAGATTTCATGGGTAGTTTTTAATTTCAGGTATGTTTACATAGACAAAAATACACTCGTGGCTTATCATGTGAATTATACCTAGTTCTCTGTCTGCGATTGAGGTTGATGTTCAAGCCAGTAAAATATTTCAACCGTCCCCCAACGTTTACTATGTTCAGATGATAGTTGATTTTGGCGAGGGTTCTATATTATCCTGTAGAATATACAGGAACTGCGCAAAGGAATTGGTGGGCGATCAAAACTAATAAAAGGTGGACATGTCATGCAATGTAAGAGATTTTATGTGACAGTTATCTCGATGCAATGTGCATCCTTCACAAAGGCTCTTGACCAGCTACTGTCGGTCTTATCAACTGTGTTGTTCTTTTACCTGATCCTTGAAGCTACCGCGAAAAAAATCACTGATTAGTAGATTTATTAACATCAGCTTCAGAGTGCCTGTGCTGCAGCTGAAACAATAGCGAGTCATTTTGCAGTTCGAGTAGAAACAACGAAGAGCCGTTTTCATGCAAATATATTCAAATTTATATGCACAAACTGCAGTCTGGCAGAGACTACAAGAGCTTTGAAAGAATGCGCGGATATGTCGCATTTGCAGTTCAAGTACGATTAGACCTTTCTCTGAACAGATCAATTTTGAGACTGATTACTGCTCGAGAATCCAGTCTGTGAAAAGGAACTTATAAGGGTGCTTTTTTTTTTCTTATCCGATAGGTTTCCGATACATTCCAAGGCCAATTTTAGTTTAACGAATCCATTAATTTGACTGTTTCGATCCGGAGTCTGGTCTATGATTACACGAGAGCTACAAACTGATAAGAAAAAGTCAAAAAGACAAGGAGCTAATTTGATTAGCAGTGCTTCAAAAGCCCTATCCGTTTGTATTACTGGCAATTCATCGTAAACAAGTGTACCTCTTAAATTCTTTCCTTGTTTCTACATGTACTAAGAAACCCCTGACTCCGGAAAGGTTTTAAAAACGTATAAAGCGTTTAGAAAAAACGTTTCCTGCCAGTTTCGGTTACCCCGTAACAGGGGAAATATGCATTAAACATTTAAAAAGGTGTTAATTAATGGTTCTAAAATATCAACTGACTTACCATTGTGAGTCAACTGAGTCAACGGCGAGTGTATGATGACCGGTTGAGCGTTAACGACTTATGTGAGTCAAAAGTGCGATAAGCCAGATTTTATATGGAGCGACATTTGCGCAAAAAAAAAAGAACAATGATTGCGTGTGCACAGCCGTCGAATGCAGGAAATGAAGGTTAATTACGAAGGTCACAAGAGCCAGCCAAGCCCCATTGTTCTCCAACTGCTTCGTCAACGGCTCTCAATGCCTCCTTTTTTATTTTGTGAGATCATCTCATTTACCCTAGGACTTTCAGGGAGCTCAGTAAAAGATCATTTGGCCCGCTCTCGTGTGGTATGAATATGTTCCTTAGAAATGCGAAAAGACGTCAAGTCCATATGCAATGTACACCGAATGATTGCTGTGACCGTAGTTCTTGTAACGTCATGGATCATGCGCTCGCGTGCGCAAAATCTGGGGTTTATCATTTGGTACACTCCGAACCTACTAAAAACAAACCGAGGCTGAGATTCAGTTAACGACGTCTTCATTGTGGTTTTCTTACATGGAATGATACACTAAAGGAATTCAGTTTGTAGTATACCACATTTTAAGAAAGTTAAGAATAAAAATTAGCAATCATTTGGTTAGAATTACGTTTTGATGACTCTCACTCATCACTTTTCAAATTCGTCAAGTCCGATTTCATTATGTAATAAAATTAAAAAGGAATGCAACGTGCATGGAATGCACGTGAGTGTCAATTGAGTAAATAGTTTTTGATTCAGTTTAGGTTTCTTGCCTTTGATAAGATAGGCGTTTCGTAAATTTGTCTTTCCAGCTTTATTCAATTGTGAATTTAAGGTAAAACTTTTTGTGGCATTCGGATACACACGGCCAATTAGGCTCTGGTTGGAATATTAATACCAAAGGGTGACATCACGACAAACATCGCTATGAGTTTTTCCAGGCTAACAGCTTAATTTTATATAAGGTCGAATTTACAGTAATTGGATGATAATGATCCGTGATCATAGCTGTGAGTTTGTCCTTGAGTTTATTTCTGTCGACATTCTTTGACATCCGTTGCTCTTTCTTAAACTTAAACTCTTTTATTATTTTTTTTTATAGCATAGGAATCAACTTTGTGAGAATATCGAGGCTAAAATTTGCGAAAATTTAACAAAATTCTGAGGATTTGAAAAAGAGTATAACTTTGTGTGGTGCAAACTTGTAAATAAAATACAATTTTATGTTTTAAACCGCACTCAGAATGCTTT
>NC_090874.1:61186706-61204206 GCF_036669935.1 Montipora foliosa
TTCATGAAAGCTTTTCATTGCGGTTAATCATGTGCTCTATTTTTAATCGCGTATAAACATGAACTGCATGGCCAGTCGCAAACGTGCTTTTTGTTAGGGCCGCAGTTTCCGTTTCCGTTTTGGAAACAAGCCTACTTCGCAAACAGCGTCGTAACCCAAGTTTACGATCACTACATTCCGGCTGAGACATTCCTAAGATTCTTTGACGTTCCTTAATTGTCATCGAGAAATTTCATAATTTAGACCTATGTGGATATCGAATTGAGTTAATTTGTTTCTAACCTTCATTTCCTTCAAATATTAGGGTGGAGGCCAAACGTTTCGGAAAGAAATACAGCTACAAAAACATACTGGGGGCTTGCGCAATAGCTTTCAGCATGCGTAAATGAATGGGGTAGTTTCTAAAGAAACTGTGGTGCTTCGTCGGTGGGGAAGTAGTATACAAAAATTTGGTTTTATCAACGGAGTTTATAATGTAAATTGGCCACCGTACAGAGATTCTAAAAGCTGACGTTTCGAGCGTTAGCTCTTCGTCAGAGCGAATCGAGGAATTATGGGTTACGTGTAGTTTTTTATAGTAGAGTAGGAGCTACGCTATTGGTGGTAACATGGCAACGTAAAAAATAGGAATATATTAGTTAAATGAAAAGCGTTCGTTAATACCGTGAGGCTGAGGGTTAAGGGTGCCGATTTGGAAGATGAATTTTTGTTCCAGATTCTTTCGGCTTTCCGTCGTACCTAGATGTAGGGAAAGGCCGCATGCGCATGCGCATTCACCATGCGTAGTTGATTGCGTTGATAGCGCATGCTACGTTTGACTAAGTTGCTTTTGCTGTATCTTGGACATATAATAATTATTACGTGAGCCCAATGAGAAGCATATATCTGATTCAGTTTTTGCACCGATTTCCCGCCAATTTTCCCACATTGCCTGCAAAGAATCTTTTTTTTCAAAGACTTCTTTCAGGTGAAATAACCAATTATTTGACAAAACTAAGAAAGAATTTAATGCAAAATCATTAGTTCTATGCTGTTTTTTCTTTTTTTTTTTTTTTTTTTACAGTTGGTGCAAATTTGTCGACCTACAAAAGAAAAGATTTCCTAAATTTAAATATAGGGCACCATAGTTGACAAAGGAGATGGAACAAGAAAGCGCAAACGAATACATGTACCAACACCGAGATGACCATCGTCATATTTCCGAAAATATGACAATGATCTCAAAAACAGGATTAAGCTATAAAATAGAAATGCCAAGGGATTACCGTCTTAAAGATTTAAGAATTTTTTAGGAAAACATAAAATTACAAGTAATTCAATTGATATAAAGTTCAAAATTAAAGAGTTTCGAAGCAAGCAACCGTCGACAATTTTCCTGTCGGTGTACGTTGGATCAGTGGCTTGATCTGATCGGCGTTATTTCAAGTTGAGAAACTAAATATTTTAAGCAAAAGCCGATACAACGTAGATTTGATTTTAGTGATGTACTATATTTCGGCTGGCCAAACCAGCCTTCTTCAGGTACAATGAGAGTTTACATTGAATTGCTTCTATGTACATATATATATATATATATATATAACTAACTGCAGACAGTACTGTTTCGGCCTTCTGGGCCTCATCAGTGCATATATATGTACATATATATATATATATATATATATATATATATATATATATATACTAAATGGATGTTGACGTAATACTGGAAAAAATGTGATAAAACATGGCAGTTACAAAGATTTTGAATTCAAATACTAAGAATCACGGAAAAATAACGGAAATCACTCAAAATAATAAACTGAAATCTAATACGTTTCTTCTAATATCTAATACGTTTCTTCTAATATCCGCGAAGAAACGTATTAGATTTCAGTTTATTATTTTGAGTGATTTCCGTTATTTTTCCGTGACTCTTAGTATTTGAATTCAAAATCTTTGTAACTGCCATGTTTTATCACATTTTTTCCAGTATTACGTCAACATCCATTTAGTATATATATATATATATGTACATAGAAGCAATTCAATGTAAACTCTCATTGTACCTCAAGAAGGCTGGTTTGGCCAGCCGTAATATA
The DNA here is from genome assembly GCF_036669935.1 of Montipora foliosa. Taxonomy (NCBI): domain Eukaryota; kingdom Metazoa; phylum Cnidaria; class Anthozoa; order Scleractinia; family Acroporidae; genus Montipora; species Montipora foliosa. Next base: position 61,188,788 of record NC_090874.1, read on the forward strand.
GTACATCACTAAAATCAAATCTACGTTGTATCGGCTTTTGCTTAAAATATTTAGTTTCTCAAAATTAAAGGCCTGTGAAGTTTCACAAGTTCACTGATTGAACATTGCATTTGCATGTACCCTACCGATTTCCAAACTTTCCCCCCAGCGATTGTTGCGGGTCCAGTGAAGAGGGCAAAGACTCCGAGGAAGATACTGGTGAGGGAACTTATGTTGATGAAAGTGACGTAGAGAAATCGCAGACTGCACCATTTAGAATTCTTTTTTGAACCCGTGACCTCGCGATACCGGTGCGACGCTCTAACCAACTGAGCAATGAAGCCACTGACGTTGGGAGCTGGTCATTTGTGGGTGCCAATGGAGCGGACCGGGAACTTCGGGAGTTACTGGATGGTCTGGATCGAGACAAGATCAAAGACCAAACTGTAAGCAAAGGAGTGAAGTGGATCTTTAATCCACCTTTGGCGCCCCATTTCTGAGGAGTTCATGAAGTTATGATCAAGGCAGCAAAAAAGGCTATTCGAGCCATCCTTGGTGATGCGGACGTCAACGACGAAAAGTTAATGACAACATTCACTGGCTGGTGTTAAAGCGTCGATGAATTCTCGCCCTCTTACATATCAATCAGGAAACCTGAAAGATGTCACTCCCTTAACTCCAAACCACTTCCTCCATGGTCAAGCAGGAGGACTCTCAGTGCCTGCGTCCGTTGATGAAAAACCCTTTAACCCGAGGAAAAGATGGAGAAGAATCCAGGAATTGATTTCCCACTTTTGGAAGAGGTGGATGAAAGAATGGCTTCCGTTGCTGAATAGGCGTCAAAAATGGAACGAAACACGAACAGATCTCAAGGTGGGAGATGTAGTCCTCGCGACCTCACCAGAGAGTCCTGGAGCTCAGTGGCCCCTTGCAAGGGTGTTGGAAGTCTTCTCAGGTCAAGACGGACATGTCCGGGTGGTGAAACTTCAAGTTGGCAAGGACACTATCGTCAGACCAATTTCCAAGTGTGTTCCATTAGAGTCAAACCGAGGAGATGAAGAACCGTTGAATTAAGTGAGACTGAACATTAACACAGGTACCCTCTGTCAAGGAGGGGAAAATGAACAGAAGGAATAGTTTCAATTTTTTGTAAGCAGCTTTGTGTCATTTTATTTTCGCATATTTCGGTTTGTCAGGCCTAGCGCTCCTTAACACCTACGAGCTCATTGTATTTCTAGCCATAGATTCCTTTAAATAATCCTGCCTTTGCGCCTTCGCCTCGTTATATATGCAGATCAGCTAGTTTTTTCGTCACCTGCTTGCTATAAAGTTAGCATTTCTTAGTTTTAAAGGTTCTGTTTTGGCATTTTCGTTTGGCCAGAATGTTTCGGTTTGAAAACAGAAGACAGAAATTAAAGAGGTTTTTTGGCATTTCGTTCGGCCACAGATGTAAATTCTAGCCGCAAAGTTGGATAAAGATAAGTCATCACAGGGTTGAAAGTGGGGAGGGGGAAGCGAGCATCAATACAGCTAGTCAATGAATAAATCAAGAGCCCTATAATGACATTAGCTCCCCATGAGTGCAAAAGAAATAAACCAAACGTAAACGTAACACTTTTTTTTCCATTTATTCACTTTCGAGCTTTTCACATCAAATTGCTCGCAGCCATATTTAGAGTTTTAATTTACGACTATAGTTTACCCGGCCATATACTGCTTTTATCTGCAACTATGTCCTATGTCCTATTGTCTCCTGACAATTTATGCAATTTTCTCTTATCTACCGTAGACCCCTGAGATAATCAGGCGGCGCAGAGGTCATGGATTAGAATCCCTTTGAAGCCGCCTGGATTTTTCAAGTGACTGTTTATAAGAGACTATTGCTTAAATTATCCAGACAACCGCGAGGATCAATTCTCCCAATCATGGTTTAGTGTTTCTCGACTGGTTTACTTGTTTTGTCTTTTTGCCTTGAGTTTGTTGGTTTTTTTTTTTTTATAGTTAGTTTCTTTTTGTTGCAATCTTCATTCCAGTTTTGGATTGAATTCTACCATTGTGTGAAATTAACCCTGATTTCGACCCCAATGACTACGAGTACATGTAATTGTAATGTAAATTTACTTTGCCCAAATTTGAGCATTTGATGGGTACTATCTGCACGAGTTTCAAGCTAATTAGGAAAAGCAGAAATGTTTTGCAGATCGATAAGCAACACACTTATGGGTCAAAGCATTCGGTGCTTCATGTGGTATGATAATACATCCTTCTCTCTTGATGCTTTTGATGAGCAGTGAAGAAAGCGATGTAAAACTCGCTCCAGCCTCCTGTGCGAACGCGGATGAGATCATACTGCTCTGGGCTTCGCTGAGCGTTAGCAAACGTCTCAGGATCGGCACAGGTAACTAAAATGAAAGATAATTTAATCATGAATTAAATAAAATTATATACATTTGCACTTATCTGGACAATTCCTTAACTTTGGTTTGTCCAGATAAGTGCGAGGATTACTTCTTTCTTTCATAAGTTAACAAAAATATCCCTTTATTTAAGTTTCAAGGTTACTTAGCCGAGCACGAACTCGTGCTCCACCAATTGGGAAGACTGAAATCAGAACAAATCAAATCAAACGTTGGTTTTTGAGGAGAGGGGAAAGCCGGAGTACCCGGAGGAAAAAAAAACACTTAGAGCAGAGTGGAGAACCACATATCGAATCTGGCGTCGAATATGGGAATCGATCCCTGGCCACATTGATGGAAAGCGAGTGTTCTCACCACTGCGCCAGCCCTGTGCCCCTTATGCCATGTTCATCATCGTATTGAACACAGCCACTGTCACAGTAGGCTGTGTTCTCAAACCTTTAGAGCAGCAAATTCTCAACTCAGCATCGAACGTAATATTCATTGATTGCCTTTGTGTTACTTCATTGTTCTCTGTAAAAACTAACACCACCCTCTCAACCAAGCAGATGCAAACAACAACAACACCAACACTTGTGACTTGATCTCTTCAAGGCTTGAGGAAGTTTGATTGTAACTGTTTGTGGCATTCTTGTTTTGTTGTGATGGGCCTTTTCGAAATGCACGCGAACACTGAAAATGTGTTATTAAAAAGGCCAATTGTATTCACACCACTATTCCGTGTAAAACATATTGGCCTTGTTACAAAGCGTTTGAAAGCTAACAAAAATCAAGGCCTATATTGTTGTTGGTGTTTCAAGTTGTTTTATTTTGTTTGTTTGTTTGTTTGTTTAAAATTCTGCAGATTCCTTTAGCTACTTGCGTGTAAATAAGGATAGCATTTGAGAGATTAGTTTCCAAAAAATTTCAATGAGCCAGGCTTACGTTCCTTATAGTATCTGATATCGCATTGTACAATGTCCCCTGAATCGGGGTTAAGTGTTCGCACTGCATGTTTTCTCTTACTGATTAAAGCCGATATTCTGGTTACTTGATTACAACTTGAGTTAAACATTCCAAACGCAAGTTTCATTGACCAAATACACCTTGAAATCAGTAATTCAACGAACAAAGATCCGCCAATAGTGACTACAAATTTTACTGAGCTTGTTGTAGTTGTATGTTTAACATAACTCACATGTCAAAATGTTTCCTCCAACACCATTCAGATTAGCATAATTCTTCAAGAACTCAACCAAGTCGCTCTCTTTGAAGCTTTCTAAAATCTTTAAATCGATCTCTGCACCGTTTGCGAAACCAACGTTGATCGGGTGAATATTCCAGCTTTTCAAAGACCTATCAGTTAAAAAGAAAACGAAAGCTACGTAGAACAAGACTAAGTGACGGAAAAGTCCTCCTACAGACCGACCCATATGGATAGCGAAACTTGCCCCGGTTTCTGAATCATGAAGCGACTACCCTGGTGGACAGGAAGCTAGTCACCAGTGGACAGGAAGCTAGTCACCACTTCCCGTGAATCCGCTGTATTTTTGGGTGGAGAGAGGAACGGTGGGATTGAAGTGTCTTGCCCAAGAACGCAACACATTGATCCCAGCCTGGGCTCGAATAAGTGCATTATGTTATCAGTAAAATCCTTTCTCAGGTTGAATCGTTTTTACCAAGGTTAAATTGGTGATCCTCATTTTAGCCTAAATTAATCCCAGAGAAAAAAAAAGGGTCAGGTTAGGATAAGTTTTGGTTATTATACATGGATATCAATTGACTTATTCGAGTAACGGTAAGTGCATGGTACAGTTCTTTGTTCCCTTACTATGTTGTGATATTTAGACTGAATCAATACGGGTTTATGAATACAGAAAGAGATAAGATGATACGAAACATTAAGAAGATACGCTTTGATGCGTAAGACAGAGCTTGAGGGAAGGTATAGGTGTTTTTAGTCCTTTGGGGGGGAGGGGATGGGGGGTGATAGCTGCTTTAAACTAAACAAAGTGCATATTGAACTGAGGTAAAATGAGGATCACCATTTTAACCTACAATAGGTTACAGCGGATTCAACCTGTGAACGGATTTTACCGGCAACATATTCACCTCGTATTCTTAGTTCTCTTAATCAGTTTAAATCTCACGTGCTCCAACGCTATTCGGCTGCTTTTCGTACAAACTTTGACGTCACTAAGTCCAACACCTGGAAGTCGATCTGCTGCAAGTGCAGTGGGTCACGTAATCTTCTATTAGCTGGTAACTGCTGCTACTAGGACTTTTTATCGGTTGCGGGAGGGATTCATTCTTATCGTTTTCACAATTGGGATTTTTATAATTTTCATAATGTTTAGTGTTTACATTGTTAGTATTTGTGTATTTTTCGTAAGGGCACACTTAATTTGGAGCCTCGCTCTGTTGTGTGTCCCGCACCTTGTCCTTCGATTTCTTTTGTGTCTTGTTCATATGTATATTTTAGTCTGTTTAGTATTGTAAGCGTGGTGAAAGCGATTAAATAAAAAAATAAATACAAATAATAATACAACATTTTACCTCGCCTCAGGCTACACAGCGTCCAGTTCTCTGTGGTAGCACTACCGGAGCTGCCTCCTCCTCAGGCGCTTCGATTTCAGTCGCAAAGCAGAAGCAGGCGAGCTAGAAGCATGAGAAACTGGGAACGAGCATGCGAGGGATCACGGGAAAGAGAAAGGAGAGAGGCGCGCGCGTCTGGGAACGAGGCAGCTACCGGAGCAAGATTATTTACTTCTGGAACGCAAGCATGTAGCAGCAACATGTAAAACAATTAACAACCGGGCGGCGTTTTGGTATCAGATGAGACTGAAGGTGAAATGGAATGGTAGGCGCATGCGTAATTTCACCATTCGTTGCAAAATGTCTGGAGGATGGACGCGGAATGGCCAAGAACATCGCTTCATGTAAATGCAGTATCAACTTTTCACCATCGGCTCATGTTTATACCGATTGCTGTAGAGAAACATTCTTCAGATTTTCTTTTTACGCCGGGAGCGGAAAATGTATTTTTCATCTGAAATCATTTTGTTGTTCAACTGAATACGTACGTACGTTTGGCTGTTTGTTTGTTTGTTTTATTTAATTCCAAGACTTACTTGTAGATATCGAAGGTCTTTGGTATGGCAGGCTTATCTAGTGGCGTAGGAGCAGCACCGAAATCCGAGGCTATAGGAGAGCCTGAGCGTCGACCATCAGCGGATGCTCCACATGATGCACCCCAACCAACGTATCCTTCAAAAGTGCCAGATCCTGTTGGCAGCAACACATCCCATGGTGCCCCAGGAACCGAGTATTTCTTCTTTAGGCTGTCAATCAATTCGACCAATGGTTGATGAGCATCTGGATTGTGGCGGGCCACTGTATTCACGACTGTTGAAACTTGTTCTGCCAACCAACTGTGAGAATGAAACGAATTTGAAAAGACAAAGTATTAAAATGAGTTCACTGTCGTAGCGGCGGGAGGAAGGGAGTGGAGGGTGAGAAGGAGGACAAAGGAGACACGAACCGGTTCGCGGACAGTCATTGGTTGATACTACATTGGTGACGTATTTGGCATACGCTTGCGACAGAGACTAATAAATTAGACACATTACCCATAGCTAACAGGTAATACGCATTATAACGTGGAGTAAGGGAAGAACATCGAATAGTTCTTTGGGGACATATAAATGCAACTCGCCTTGTGATCTCTTGGATGTCTTTGTTTTCTGCTCCGGCGCTGGTTCCAAATTTGGGCAAATTAATTGCTCTCTCACGTACTGCCTTGTACGTGTCAGAAAGCCGCTGACCGCGGGTGGCACCAGCAATCTCGTCATGGAAAGGCTCTTGCATGTTATATCCCCAGTCACACTTGAGGCACCGAACTAACTCGGCAAGGGAAATCACGGCGGAGTCATGATCAAAACAGAGCCGTTTAATGGCGTACAGGGCGTCCACAGTGTTGGCAAAAGAGATGAACTGTACCCCAATCAGTGTGTGATTGGCACCACCATTGTAAATGTCCCGCTTAGTTTCCACACAACCTCGGATGAGGGGAGAAAGCAGGGGGCTTGGGGAGTACTGCACGATGTTGTCGTAGTTGAGAAGCAGGAGGAAAAGGGTGTATCCTGTTCGCACATTGAGGTGCAAGGCAAAGAGCTTTTTGACCTGAAAATAACAAAGAGGCACATTATGAGTGAAATAGAGGACTAATGTGACTGTGGCTTCAGCTATGACAACTGAAGAATCGTCCGCTCGACTCCACTGATCAAAAATAGCGACCGATAGTAATATTTTGTCAGAACAAAAAAAAAAACCCCGAAAGTTGCAAATCAATATCACTTATATTATTGGAGAAAAGACGGTTTGTTCCCATTACCGGGGGGAGAGCACTGTTCTGGGAACGCAACGCCTAAGATTGTCCCCCGAAAAGAAGTTGTCCTTAATTTATTTTTACTATAAATGTAAGGTTAATGCGAATTGAACACATTCATATATTCTGATCAAGTATATATTTCTTCAACAGTGGCTTTGACTCAGTTAAAAGATAAAACGTGCTAAGTAGCAACGCCTTGGTAGGTGAAGACTCCCCACTCGTTAATTATGATAAACATCAGGAGAAGATCGGCAAAGACCTGGTCAAAGCTTTCAATTTCCTCTGGATGCTCTGTTGGAAGAGACTGCGGTACTCCCTCCAGATATGTAGGCCCAGCGAGTGAGTAAGTAGAGCCGTGGTTGATTGTCATTTCAAGAACTGGCAACAGTGGGACGTAGGCCAGGGAGAAGTCCGTCTCTCCTGGGAATATCGGCTCGTAGCAGCCGTCACAGCAATAGTTGCGTGCCTTTTCAAGGCTCACTGGCACATCTGTGGCGGCTCCTGCTTCCATGAGGCCCTGTACGAAGTGGTCATCATGGAGCACAAGTGGATGGGCCCCACCACTGAGCATCGATTTTGCCGCCTCCTCGAGAACCTGTGTGAATAGGAATTGTTAAATCAGACTGAAACTACTTAATTTTCGCATCATTATCGAGTGAAGCATTGTTTAATGCGGCATGCTTCACATGTAGGGATTACAGCGGCGTATCTACGTACAGAAAACGAATAGGATAACCCAACGCAAAGCCAATACAAGTTCGGAATCCATTGTTACTTATATTATATGTTTTGTGAGCCTTGTATTTTGAGTAAGTTTAAAATGGGACTAAGTCAAAACTGATTTTGAATGTTGTTCAAGGAGCTATGCACGTCACTGATTGTTCAGAGGGTGGAAATCATGGGCTCAGCCATTGAAGTACAAAACTGAAAGGGGTGTGTATAACTATTTAGTCATGCTATTATGTTCATGCTAGGAGATGATATCATTTCTACACAGTAGAAATTTTAGGCACCACTACACACCTAACTCTAGACATTCATGTCCTCTGTATACTCATCATTGAGCATAAGGATACTGCCGGGCAGACTCCACACTGTGAAGGCATCAGGGCCTCTCTATATGACCCAAGCGTTCATATGTGGCCCGGATTGAATCACTGCAAATAGTGATGGGATTTTCCCTCTCAACGAACCAAGCTAATAGCAGTCTGTTATAATAGCTGGTTTGCTTTAAGACTGACCTAGGTCAGCCTCAAGAAACTCAATAGTTAATTACTGAAATGTTTCAACTTTGTCCTTTGGAATCCGTAGTAATTTTCTCCATTCCTGTTCCATTTACCATTCTTACCTCTCTGGTTTGTGTGGTAACCCAACAAACTATTGTTGAATTGTTTTCTTTTAATTAACGTTAGTCTTCGAATTCAAAGACTCTCAAAAGACAACAACAAAAGATCGAGGCTCAGCTCCTTAACACAATTATTATGACTAAATCTGATCTGAACACGAATCAAAAGGATTTTTGTCTTCAGACCATTATTCGTTTTATGGTTTCTGCCAAGGATCCCGCTATCATATCACTCTAACTCGTAATTAAGCGAGTTATTGTTAAGTTAGAAAGAGATTGTACAAATGAATGGTTAGCTCTACATACCTGTTGGGGCATATTCTTGTGCACTCGCAGGGACAAACACGGGGCACTAAGTGGAAGCCTGCGCGAGGCCTTCAAACACATGATTGTGATCTCATTGCAGGCGCATTGTGGCTCTTCGGCGTCATTGGCTTTGTACCCCCCTACTGTGACCTAAATAGAAAGAATGAAAACTATTGATGAAAAGGAGTTTGGAAAAATTCCTCAAGCGTCCCAGAGAAACTGTAAGATCCGGCAAAGAAATGAAGGAAATGGGCTTCGAAGAGAAACAAGAAGAATCGGTTTTCTTAGTATATTGCAACTTTCTTCTTACGTTTTTCTTTTCTAGAAAGGGGTACAAATGAAATTTAGGTTAGAGGGTATAATTATAAGTCGGATGTTAGGTCAGTATGATGAGGTAGGTAGTAGTAGGTGTGCACAATTAATTCAAGTCAGTCGAGTCAGTAAGGTAGAGTTAGAAAAGAGAAGGTAGAGTTTTGTCCTACCGGACCAGATTCCGGTACCATCACCGAAAGTTTAACTCAATTCCGGTGATGGAACCAGTGATGGTATTGGTACCGGTAGTGGTATTGGCGTTGGTGCTGGTGATGGTATTGGTACCGGTAATGGTATTGGTGTTGGTACTGGTGATGGTATTAAGTAGAAAGGGTGAAAATGCTGGATAGATCTTAGGTCCAGACAAGGGGCATCAGAAATTGATGCGCGAAGTTGTCGCCCGTGTTCGCACACTTGGGGGAAGGAACGGAAAATAATGCACAAAAAGATATTGAAAAGCTTGGAAAGTATATGAAGGTCATTATCACCTTAGACTAGCGACCACCTGTGTTAATTAAATATTTGCGCTCAAAACTCGTAAACAAACGGTGCCATATTGAAAGTAACAAATAGTTCGGCTTCTTGACTGTACCTAGGTGTAAAAACATAGCATGATGTAGCATGTAGTTAACGTTACTTGGTAGGTAACACGATGGGTAAGAAGAAGAAAATTTGAAGAGAGTCAGGCGGAACGGTAAGTAGCTGGAAATGTAAGAGGTTGGAGAGGTCGGTAAAAAGTGATAGCTTGAATTAACCTTTTTGTTGCAGAACATTAACTAAAAGATATTGATAGTTATTATTTAAGAAATGTTCCCAGGAAAACAAAAGCCACTCTGGTGCTAACAACTATGAAGGATCTCCCTTTTCATGTGGATATTTTGACTCTCGGGTGTTAATGAAAGAACACGTCGATGTAAAACTTAGTTGTAATAAAGTACAAAATTCACTCACCTGCTGAACCCATTGGTTAATGGTGTCACCATTCGGAAACATCCCTGTGGCAGCGTAAGGCACTGCTATCATACCCCAAGTACCCAAATCATTCAATAAACGTGAGTTGACGTTAACATGTTCACAGAGCTTGACAAATAGGCAATCAATGATCTCCTGAGCGTCTTCACCAGATGTGCCTGGCAGGAAAGGCTGTAGGATCTGATCCAGTCGTCCGATGGATGTAGGCTCCCCAGTGAGATGTAAGCAGCAGTGATAGGAGAACAAAAGTTGAACAGCCTCAACAAATGTTTCTGGACGGTCGGTTGAGATCTTCTTCATTCGTGCCTCTATCTGTTGCATAAAAAAAATTGCCTGGAATATTGTTCGCTAAGACTAGTCTCTATTGGAACAGGGGTGCGCAGTGCTGACTGAGATCAATTTCCTTCATTAATGTGGCCTGGGTTCGATTCTCAGACTCGGCGTCGAATGTGGTATGAGTTTGTTGGTTCTCTACTCTGCACCGAGAGGCTTTTCTCCGGGTACTCCGGTTTTTCCCTCTCCTCAAAAACCAATATTTGACTTGATTTGCGTCAATTGTTAATTTCAGTTTTCAGTGTCCCCAATTAGGGCTCCTCAAAAACCAAAAACCGATGTTTGATTTGAGTTAAATCGACTTGGTTTTTATGTACAGTGTTCCCAACTAGTGTTCTATTACTAGGAGATCACTCTATCACTCGATCACTAGATGGTTTTTATGTACAGTGTTCCCAACTAGTGCTCTATCACTAGAAGATTTGACGCTTCATTATCATTAACATTATTAAAACTGATTTTCTCTACTAGCACTCTAGGGGTAGATCGAAATGCTTTGAAGTAATGGGGTAAACGGTAAATGTAAATTTTATTGCAACTCCCTACAAGCGTTTTCAATCCCAAAAATATTTCCCTACACAGCGGATAGGTAGCCCTACATAAGAGCACCAGTAAGATCTCTGGAGAAACAAAGAACGTCCTCACCGTCGACATTAGGGAGTTTAAATTAAGCAAGGAAAACAGTAGGTTCGATTTCCAGCCGTTTTGAGAGTGCGCTTACTATCCTCCTCCCAATGAACGACTGGATCACTGGACCGCGTCGTTTGTCGGTGACGTAGCACCCGTCGCAATGGTATTTTGTATTCAGCCAATTGTATTTTGTACTTGTCATTCAGGCGACTTTCTGGTTGGTGGAAAATACAATTGGCTCGACCAGTGACCCGGCCGTGGTGTTGCGTGGAGGAATGCGGCTGGTCAATCGAGCCTAGGGCAGCAGCAAAGTCAACAAAAACGTCACTACAAAATATAGCTTAAAGCTGTCGTAAGGATTTCGCGATTATTCCATCTTGTTCACGTTGTACAATACGGCCCAACTATCTTGTAACTAGACTGGGACGAACGGTTTTCAAGGTACAAAATAAGTGGTACATCGTTGTGTGTTTGCGTTGAAGTCAAAGCACAAAAATTCGTGGTTTCACGTTGTTGTTTTGAGGAGTACGGGAAAAAAAATGCACTGAAATGCGCGCCGTTGGTGAAATGCGCGCTGTTTTACTTTTGCAACAAATTCTATTATTGTCTTGTAGCGTTGTCGTTGCCAAACGCTACCCGCAAAACCCTTGCCGCTTTACAAAGCAGCTTTTTCATGCTGTGAATGCCAATAATTTCAATAATTTACGACACAAGCAGAGCCCTAAGACCGCTATTTTTCAAGAATTCATACCTGCTTCAAGTTCTGCTTCTGGGCGTCAGATATCGCAAATCCACTGTTATCAGCACAGTATCTGGCAAGAAATCCAAAGTTCCTTATGTACTTCGAGGTCCCTTTCAAAGCCAGAATGCAGGAAGTAGTAAAGTCTTGCTCTTCCGTTGTTTCTCCTTTTTCAGCCTCCAATTCTTGTATCATTTTTCGCAGGCCTTTCTGCACTAGGCTCTCGTAATCAGGAACCACGTGCCCCATTCCAGCCGCCTCACTAAGACCCTTGTAGAAAGCTGGAATCTTTTCGCTTTCGTGGAGATAGGGCATCACCGCCTTGCCAAGCCCCAGGGAGAAACATTTTGGCATCCTTCCCACTATGATCTCGTCTGGATGAAGACTAAAGAAGTCTGCTTGACATCCGAAAAATGGCTCATCCAAACAGGATAGCTTGTGCACTTTGTTTGTGGTAAACAGACGTTGCAATGACACCTTCACAGCCCATCCTTTCCGAATCATGATGGAAGCATCTTTTACAGCCTTTAACTTTTTCCCTTTTAACACCTCGAACAAATGAGGAATTTTAGGCATCTCTCGTCGTTTGAACCATTGATCGTTCCATTGCTGAAAGGCGTAGTCCAACAGACCAAGTACTCGGTTACTGGGAGGGTCCCCAGGAAGATATCCACCGGTTGTCATACGGTGAAGGTATTCCTTCTGATTGTAAAACAGGTATTCGTTTGATGGGCTTCGTATGTTCCAAAAATCTATGATTTCAAACCTGCAAAATACCAATAGATTTTGTAAAACCCTAAGGCCCCGTATTCCCTTTCTTAGAACAGCGAATAAGAATTATCCTTTTTTTCTGCTTCCTCACAATCTTCATCATCAATACCACTTTCTAATTAGTAGAGTAGGTTCTCATGTCTTGCTGAGAGTCGAAATGAGGCAACAGTAAGTCTCTAGTCTTAAAAGGAAAGGAACGGAACTTTATTTAAGTGTCTAGTCGTTCTAGCGCTGGAGCGCTAATTGGGGACACTGTAAACTGAAATTAACAATTGACGCAAATCAAATCCAATATTGGCTTTTGAGGAGAGGGGAAAACCGAAGTACCCGGAGAAAAGCCTCTCAGTGCAGAGTAGAGAGCCAACAAACGCAACCCACATATGACGCCGAGTCTGGGAATCGAACCCGGCCCACATTGGTTGAAGGTGAGTGCTCTCACCACTGCGCCATCCCTTCACTACAAATAGTAGGAAATTATAGCAACCAATTAATCGCTAATTACAACATGAAATCCAAGTTGAATTCCCTCTTGGCATGAAAGGAAATTTGCCTTCATGTATACGTTTATGTGCCTACATTTTCTAAATATACATTGTGTCTTAAAATCAGCATTCATAGAGACTTGAAAGTGTTTAAAGATAGTATCTTACCTTCTTTCCTTGAGTGTGGGTAACTTCAACTCTTCAGCACTAGGTACGTACCAGAAGGTCCCTTGTATGGGCCGTACTGCACTGATCAAACTATCGACGGTTACGTCCCCAAGTTTGGAGTGCTTGTCATTACCAGCGATGTTTTTCAGAATCGTCTTGAACACCTCCGTAGTATTGCACAAGTGCATGTACATCAGACCTTCTTCACGGCTTGGATGGTCCGCGTGGCCGTACGGCATTGAAACGCGAAACACGCGCTTATGCCTTAAAAGGCCATTCACTGGTGGAACGTCAAGTTCCACGTGCACGCGCGAGATGTGCGCGCGTTTGTCCGTGTGAGGGATAAATGTATCCGTGCCTGCTTTTCTTCCGATCATGTCTTCTTTTTGAATCTGTCGCAATGTAAACATTGGCAACATAAATGATTCTGCTTTCCATGCGTTAAAGTGTAAACCGTAAATTTCCGACAGGGTTTAAAGTTATCCCCTTGAGCTCAAAAAAGTGCCGACTTTCAACAAAATCATTTCCTTAATATTTCAAAGAAAGGGTTTTTAGCTCTCTTGTTCACAATATAAGGTCACTAATTGGAGTTCGAGTATTTTCATTGATCTCAAATAAGATGGCTCGAAACTGCTAACTCGCTTTTTTTCTTTTGTCAAGATTCTGTCGAAGGATGAAATAACAAGCATTTCCATGTAACGTTTTCCTCCAGTACCATACAAAGAAGTTCTAGAATTTCATTAAACAATCCAGCGTTAAAGTCGAGGAAAAGACCGTTAAAAATGCTATTTTAGTTATTCTTGTCAAACATCTCAGTATTTAAGTCAAAGAAGAGAAGGCTCATTAGTTACCTTGTCCATATTACCAATGACCGTCCAGTTGAACTCAAACTTCTGTGCCAGGAGGTAAGTTGATCCAGGGTGACCTGACAAAGCACCATCATTCTTCACAATGTAATTCTTGATGCTCTCTGCGTCACTAGGATTTGCTACTCCATCAGTAAAGGCATTTTGAAGAATTCGCTGAGGGAAAAAAATAAACGACATAAATATATGTCTCAGTGGTGTTAGTAGATGATCCGTTTGTGCACTCTCGTCATGGGACAACTGTGACATGTGACTTGCACACGACTCATGGCACTCAATCATAGAGTATTTGGGGATACACAACTGTAATTTCAAATTCTCTAATGTGCCCTAGAGGGAAAGGGAGCATTCCATTACTCTCAAACTCAAATATCAAGGAGAGTTTCGAACTAAATGGCCGCCTCTTTTTATTAGTGAGACTGCAATAATCACCCGCATGCAGGCCCACGCATATAAGAAGATACTGCTCAATATAACTATAACTTAAATAACTTAAATATAAATATACGCTGTTACGGTTTGTATAGGGTTTATCCTTAAAACACAAGTAAGACCACTTTTGTTGAAAAGCTTTCCTGTTGTTGTTCCCGAAGGTTATATATTTTCTCACAGCGTTAGTAACTTGCTGTATAAAAAAACCTCGGCTCTAGGTAAAAAAAGACATTTTTTTAACTTGTAGGTGTAAATGAAATACCTTGCAATAAGGAGTAAATAATGAACCAGTAAATCAGATATATCATCAATGATGCTCAGACAAAGAGGTGAGGAGAGTTGGAAATCTATCTTTCAGTCCTCTAAAATTATCGATTTTTTTTGTCTGAGTTGCGAAGAGTGACAAATGTCAAATTTCTCAACCCCATTCCCTTAAAAGCATATTTCCTCCCTTGATGCAACGCGATCCTTTGCAATTGTTTTGAAATGGCACTATTTTTGAATAGTGTATTCCAATTGGCTAACTATTTTTGTCGCGCCGATATCTGTAATTTGGTGATACACGTAATTCATTCGCGGCACACAATGCATTCACGTTGGAAATGTGCCTTTAAACAAGATGAAAGACAAAAGAGTCAGAGCAAATTAATTGTCTCACCTTGCTTGGGGGTTGAGAGTGTGTCACATCCAACTTGTGGCAAAAATCTTTCATTTTTTCCTCGACACGCTCAAGAACTTTCTCCAGTTCGCCAGCGACGTCAGATTTCAGCAAGAAGAAAACGTCTCCTCCCGTGTCGAGGAATTTCTGTGAGTCAGGAACAAGTTTCTTGCCCGGGGGGCGCTCATCAAGATTTGCCAGTTTAGGGTCATCTTTGAACCATTCCTTCCACTGGTCTGGGTTAAACCCAGCGATTGCCCTGGTTCGTGACTCTGTAAAAGAAATGACAAAAATAATTGGTTAGCAATTTTTATATCTTTCTCAATAAGTAAGTCGCTGTACAGTTGCAATCGGTTTTGCATCACCCAACAAATCGTCTGTAAAAAAAAGTCACGATCAAATGTAGAACATATAGATCGTTTTCACTGTCACGCAATAAAAAAATAAATCGAAAACCATCCAGTGGAAAAAGTCAAGAATTGGTGATGTTGTAGAAGATAAATGAAGAAGGCATTTCTCCAAGTTTTAGGCCTGTGCGTTTCCCCAAACTTCAGATATTCGTCGAAATGTTTCGCAGAAATTTACAGAGCCCAGTATGAAAACGCCATGTTGGTGCACATCCGTGGTGCACCAATATGGC
>NC_090874.1:61216706-61241706 GCF_036669935.1 Montipora foliosa
GCCAGTTCCATTCTCCCTCATTAGCAGATAGGCCAGACATTTTTTCAGTTGACGGCCTGCCACCATAGGCCCAGATTCGAGTTC
Organism: Montipora foliosa; assembly: GCF_036669935.1. NCBI lineage: Eukaryota > Metazoa > Cnidaria > Anthozoa > Scleractinia > Acroporidae > Montipora > Montipora foliosa. The sequence goes on from NC_090874.1 coordinate 61,216,791, forward strand.
TTCAAGCTTTTGATCGTGGCAGAATAAAAACTGCAATAAGACGCTGGACAACATTGCGCCACTTCTTGAAGAGAAAGGAGTCTTTCCCACAGTCAGCCAGATATTTCTGCCTCTTTTTAATCGCTACTTTGATACGCGTAGAAATCCACGGTTTATAAGTTGAATGCAAGCGGAAAGACTTGATTGGGGAAAACAAATCAACGGCACTTTCAAGTAAATCGGGCAAATGTTCGTACTTTTCCGCACAGGACTGCAATTGAGATACTCTTTCCCAGGAAAATGATGTGTGTAATCCCTCTCCCGAACTCATTAACGCGGCTCTGTCTAGTGTCACGTTTGAGAATGGTTTGCTTGGACGCCCTTTTAGCTGGAGTAAATGAATCGACCATGACACAGTAATGATCACTCGACCTATCTTGGGTAGTTGCCTTGGAGATGGGACTATTTTTGGATAGTTGGGGAGGCACCAATCCAAAATTCCCGTGTCACGCGTATATACTTTAACGATTTGTTTTAGGCCACAGGAACGTTTAAAATAAGCTGCCGAGATATTCGTGGACGTAGGATTAAAGTCTCCGACAAACCATATGAGACACTCAGGGTGATCGCGTAGAAATGAGTCCATACGTTCATATAAGATGTTGTTATATAGCTGAATTTTTTTCCCCGACAGCGCGCGCTTTCATTGGTTACTTCGAGGTCACATAAAATGTAACAACAAAACTGCTTCCCGCCAAAAGTCTCTGAGAGGGCAACGTTGCAAAACCTATGACGTCAGAGGGTAACAGTGCACTGTTACCCGCGAGTGTTGTCCGACGACCGCCGTTGCAGTTGCCATTGCTCGTTTTTCTTTTTGTGCTATATACCAAATCACTTAATGACGGGTTCCTCGGGAAATAGTTAATTTTGTTTCCCTCGAATCTCAATGTTTCCGTCGGCTGCGCCTCGGGGAACTCATTGAGATTCTCGGAACTCGGGACTGTTTCTTTCGGGACCAGTCATTAAGTGTTTCGTATTACCAGCAGTGGTGGCCTTGGGAGGACGATAAATCACTCCAACAAGGATCATAATGGAGATTGCTCTGACGAGCCTTCTGGGTCTCAATTGCAACCACAGTGATTCAGATAAAGAATTGCAGAGTTCAAGCCCGTCCAGTCAGGTCATTTCGGAGGCAGATGAAATCATGCATACAAACTGCAGAATCAGGGATTACATCCGAGAGCCAAGACTCAAACGATGTCAGCATTATTTTGAGCGGCTAAACATTCCAGCTCATCCACCTTATATCGCAGGGATTGAACATTTGACAAGAGGAGAGATGGAATGGATGCTCGAATCGGTGCAGATGTTAGATAGTTTCCGCTAGACCAGATGTTTATAATCGTTATGTAAATCAGGCTCTTGTGAAATGATGTCCACTGTAGGACCAGTGTTAGCGCCCTTGCATCTTTCCCTGACCTTCGTGCCGGCACGCTTACCCATATACTTGAAAATCCCATTTTCAAGTTTAAGGACCTTGAAAAATAACCTATTCGTTCCACCACAACATCCCCGTCTAAGTTTGAAAAGATAGTTCCTTGGATAAACTACTGAACGCGTACAGTGGTTATGCAAATTAAGGTGGCAATTCAGATTTCCTGTTAATCCTGCTAATGTCTATCACCTGATTTTTGGACCACTTTAGGTCACTTCAGCTTTTTTTGGTTTGGAGAATCAGAATTTTGATGGAAAGCAATGAAACGCTTGAAACCGGGGGGGGGGGGGGGGGGGGGTGGGCCTTACAAAGGGTATCAAACCAGCACCCGGGAAGGAAAGCGATACTTTCAAATTCATTGCTGGAAAATCGGTCGAGATAAGACCTATAGAAGTGGAAAATTGCATTTTTCCTTTCCCAGGAGAACGTGGGATTCCACTATTTACTGCTATTCAAACATGTGAACATGTGTCGATCAGTTTACCCACCAGCTGTATTTTTTATTGATGTTGTTATTTGACAGAATTGAGCTGCTAAAAAATGGATTTTTTGTTCGGCTTTGGGATTTTCGTCGGAAATCATCCCATTTCCGACGAAAATCCCACACAGGTTGGCGTTGAAACTTGATTTATGCAAGTCTTTTCTTTGAATTTCGTTTTGATCTCAGAGGAAATTCTGGCGAGCACTGTTAGAGAGTGCTTGTTGTGGCTTGGCTGATAAATTATGACCTGTCAGCTGAAAATGAAAGATCACTGAAGCGCAAAATCATGCACTCGCACTTTGACCACTCGGGGTAATGATAGCACTACGGTCTGCTAGAGGATTCGCAGGCTATGTGACGGTCACATAGCTTGCGAATCCTCTAGTACATTCCTTTTTTTGATAATTTAAAGAACGTCTCATGTTGGGGATGGGGCTAATGGTTCTTATTGTTCTTTTATAGCCGCCACATAAAATGCTTTTTTGCTTTTATTCAAATATAAACCTCTCTAGCCTCGCTACGAGGCGATGTTCTTATAGTTGTGTGGTAAACTAAACATGAGCCCGGGATAAACTCAGATCGGTATGAACTTGTACCCGTATGAAATTTTTGCAGCCGATTACATGAAACCGGGACGAAATGCTTGGTTCCTAGTTTCGGAACGAAATGATATCTTTCGTCTAATAAATATATCGCTGGCCCAAAAGCATACAGGCGTGAAATTTCTGGGCCCGGTCTGAGATTTGCTGTCATTTACATGAGAACGGTACGAACTCAGACCGGTACGAGTTTCTCGTCTCGGTCCAGCAACCGACACGAAGTCAGACCGGTCTGAATTCATTGACGGTCAGGCCGATCTCATGTAAACGCATAAAAATAAATGTATGGCTGAGGTCATGCCGGTTTGAGTTCGTCCATGTCTCATGTAAATACCCCTAACGTTCGTCTACAAAAGGGATTGTTGTATGGTATGACTGAGTTCGCCTACTACAAGTTCTTCGGTGTATCATGCAATGAGAAAACCTCCGCTGAACGTTCTTATCCAAAAAAAAGTATGAAGAGTGTATTAAACTAGTAGCTGACCGTGACTTGTCAATCTCAACTTGGCAATTTCGCCGCAAAACTGCCTGATCAACGTGTTCTTACAGGTTTGTTTTTCTTTTTTATCTTAATTTCCGGTCGCAAAAAGGATCAACTTGCATCGTCATATGGTCTTGAGGCAAAGGCACTTTCTAGAGGAACATTTGATCGGGATTATATATGTGGGGTAATTTCTCTTAACATTGCAGCCCAAATATACGTCATACAGAACAACCTCGTTTCGAGAATCTTATGGTCCGGGGAACGAGGTTGCTAGGGTCAGGAAATTCCAATCGATTTTCTACATTGAAAAGTCTTCTAACTTAAGAAGTGCCACAGTTTCAGAGAAGGACGAACGGTTTTCTTTCTTTACCAGTTCAAGTGAGGATGACATCAAACGAACTATAAGCAAATTCGAAAAGAAAATAATGATTTCACATACATGCATATGTAGTAGGTGCAATTCATAGCATGCATATGGACCGGAAATTAAACCACTACATTTAAACCCAGCTGATTGCCTCAATAGAAAGCAAGGATATTCAATTGTGACATGGATGTCGGAGCTGGGTGGCCAGGGAGCCGTGTGCTTCGTCTCCGTCATGTTTTCATGGAGATAGAGAATGGAACTATTGTTACCAGACCGGTTGCAGTAATAAACCAAATAAATTTGAGGCCCTAGCTAACTGCTGGGTGATCCTGCCTATCCGCTTCGTCCCTGTCTTATGACCCTCCTTCCAAATGGAGGTGCCTTGAAACTGTCATTAGTGAGTAGTACAGTGGCGTTTAAACAACCGCTTATCCAGCGCAACTGAGTGAAATAATTGAACGTGCTTTTGGAAAGTCAACAACAATTCACTTGAGTTGTCTGTTATACAGCTGGAGGAACCATGGATCGTGTGCCCCAAAGCAATCATTGCCTCTTGCATTTTTCGCAACATATGCATATCTTGTAGGCAAAGTACGGTCTCAGGTTGAATCCGTTTTTACCTAGGTTAAATTGGCGATCCTCATTTTACCTCAATACAATGTAAATTGAATATGCACTCAGATCAATTGAAGAAACATTTTTGGAGCCTAAATTAAGCCTAGAGAAAAATTAGGGTCAGGTTAGTATTAGTTTTGGTTATTACATATGACTATCAATTATGACTTATTATCCAAAAGTAAATAATGAAAAGAATTGTGCTGCATGCGGGATGAGTATATTGATTGTTGTAGTGTCAAAGTGGTGAAGGCACACGACTACGATAGACCTCGAGTACCGGAAAGTGCATAGTACAGCTCTTGGTTCCCTTACTATGTTGTAATGTTCAGGCTGAATGGATAAGTGTATGAATACATAAACCGATAAGATGGTAAGAAACATTTAGGTGAGGTGCGTAAGACAGAGCTGCCGAAGGATAAGACACGCTAGCTATTGCAGACTACCTTCAGAACCTCAAGTTACATTCTACCGTGAACTGCAGTTGATAAACTGATCTCCACTCTCCAGACCCTTTAGATGGGCGCTTTATCTTCTTAGTAGCCTTGCGACCTTGCCACCCTTGCTGCCATCGTTGCTGTCTTCCTTGCTGGTGTTTCTAGAAAGGTGCCCCACAGCTTTTGCGGGATTTTCTCGGGATGCAGCGTTGGCTTCTAATTCCTCGAGCTCGGAAACTGAAGAGGTGATTGAAATGACCGGGTGCTTGAAAACGTTTTTTCGTTTCCTGTTTCCAATAGATATGGTAGATTGATGCCATTGATCTACCATATCAATCGGATGTCTCTTGCACCCATGGACTCATCTAGGATGTCGAAAGACCCATGTTACACAATCTAAATGGGTAATACCCATATAATCTAAAGTGCAAGCCATCTCAGATGATCATCCGAGTCATCCAAGCAACTCGTTAAATATGCGTTTCCTCTCTCACTTCAATTACATGAAGTTTACCCTATGCTTAGAAATTTTGTCGTCAGGAAAGAAAAGGGCAAAAAAGGGAAAAAAAGGATTTTTTTTGTCAATGATGATCGACGGACATGGATGACAAAAAGGTTGAACCTAGTCCGTTAGCCACGCTTTAAGGAACCATCGATAACCACCACACCATCGAAGCACGCTGCTGAATGAAGGTGAATTGTTATAATATTTAAATAGAGACCCATTACCAATATTGAAAGCTAATCAATTTAACATGGGTGCTTACTTAGAATGGGCGTTTAGACTTAAACACAGTTTATCAGCACTATTCAAAATGGGTACTTAGACCTAAATACGGTGCATGCATGGTTGGATGACTCGGATGATCATCTGGGATGGCTTGCACCGACTGATCTAAATTTAGATTATATGGGTATTACCCATTTAGATTGTGTAACACTGGTGGTCGGAATGGGGGCACGCCTCTATGTCGTCACTTCCCGCTCCTAAGATTTACTTTTGTCTCAGTTGCTTGCTTGTAGCGGCGAGTGAGATTTTAAATTTAGAAAATTCCCGTTCACTCCCTGCGCCTGACGCGGCCTAATCATTTCATTTCGATGTTAATTTCTCGGCTATTAGCGTTTGAAGATCAACACACGACACCTTGCGGTTGAAAAAATCTCGAAGGCACATGATCAAATCGGCAACCAGTAGACGTACACATCGAGTTGTTAAAGCCGGTGAAGAGGCACCCAACGCTTTAAATCGCCCGACCATGCTTGACGTAAACTAATTTATTTAAACTGCAATATGATGGATCAAATGGTCTAAAGGGACCGAGTAACGATTGTGACTCGGGAATACTCGGGGATACACGGAAGAAATCCGTGTAGGCCTTTTCAGGAGTCGAACCGAAGACCTTCCGATGACTATTACCTCTCTCACTCTGTTCGTTCGCCGGGGTAAACATGTAGCGTCGTTTTCAATACAACACTCAGCCATTAACCCGAACCCCATACTGCTGGGACTCATCTAAATTATCGAAATGGAGCACATTCTCAATTGTGTCCTATAGCTCAGTGATAGATCTGAGCCTCTGAAGTCGGAATTACATGGTCGCAGGTTCAACTCCTACTCTGAAAAGAGCGCTTTCTCCCGACTATCCCCAATTAATGAATTAATTATCGATAAATAACTCTCTTAATTAATTTTGCTATTACATATTCCCTACTGAAATGATGAACTGAAAACGAGTTCAAAAAACGTACGAGCGTTCTAATTCCCCTCAACACTGAAGAAATGCATTTTTAAAGCTAAATTCACTGTACTCAAACCCGGCCTACCCTCTTAACAGAATCGTCGGCTATTTTCCTAACGTTCTGCACAGTAATGTGCAGAGAGTTATTTTAGCTCGAAAAACGGATTTCAAATTTTCGGTTCAAAATAACTCCGTTTTGGGGGTTATTTTAACTCTTTAATGTAACTCCAATTTAAGGGTTAGAATAATTCTTGTCAGAGAGTCACTTTAACTATAATCTATAGATTTAGCTAAGCCTAAAAGCGCAGCTCCCTGGTTATTTATTCTTACTGCCTGTAGGGTTAGTGAAAATAAAAAGATTCTAATTGTCCGCGTTTTGATGTTTCCGGTTGTTGCTTTAATAATTAAATCATTTTCTTTGCTTTCTTCTATAGAAAAATTCATTGCCTAGCTAGTGAATTCCACGGTAAATTTTACGATAAAAACCGATATCGCATGAATCACGAAGCGATGAGTACGATATCGGTTTTTCGAGTGAAATTTACTTTGGAATTCACCAGTTTGGCAATGATTTTTCCTTGAACCGCGTGAGTTTTAAAAGAAAACAATCCGCCCTCAGCTAGCCTATGTACAGCCGCCCGCTCTCCGAAAAAAGAAAATCGGAGTGGAGCGTCTGTGATTTCGGAAAAATATGGCAAGGCAACAACTGAAAGGACGAACTTCAAACAAGATCCGCTCCAACACTTACCTTTTTTACTCGAATAGACGCTGCGGCGTTTATTTCATTTTTCGCGATCCAGCTGCGGCGTTTATTCGAGGGCGGCGTCTTTTCGGGGGCGGCGTTTATTCAAAAATCAATTTTTTTCAGTAAGGTAATTGCTAAATATCGTACTACATATGGTAACTTTTTTACTAGGTAACACTAACAAATCAATTGTGATTTTTACACAAAGTTAAACTTCTATTTCAACATCACTGTCCTCCTCGTGGTCGGAATCTAACAGCCGCAGCGTTGGGCAAGCGTCTTCAACATCTGAGTCTGTACACTCAAACGGATTAGTCTCGGGTTCACTCAAAATTCCAAGTTGTGATTTAAGCATTGGTTTTCCAGAGCTGCATGAATGTTGTCGTCTCTGGACCCTTCTACTGGAAGGTTCAAGGCACACGTGGTAAAGGATTTCTTGATCACAGATGCAGGTATCTGATCTCGGCCTAAGAATCCAAAATCCATTGCAAAATAGCTCTTCTCCAGGGGGTGTTTTTAAATTACCAGAGGCGGTTTCTTCATGTATGCCAACTGTACTTAGCCAGTGGTCATACTTCTCTGTGTAAGAATCCCAGGCTAACAGCCTACGATTGAATGAGAATGACCCAAGGACAGAATTGATCCAGACTATAGTTAATTCAGAGTCCATCCACGCGTTAGCGGACGTTGCGACAACTGCCCGACCTTTGAACTCTTGATTTAAAGCTGCCACTTCCCTTTAAGCTCCTTTAAATACAACCATTGGTTTTAATTTGGTTCCGTCAGCCTTGGCTGCTAGTCCAACAGATACTCTTGACTTCTCATGACCAGTCGTTTTAAGAGTAACAGTCTTTTTTTCCACTTTTAATGACGGTAGTTTCTGAAATCATATCGCACCAGACTGGGGTTTCATCCATGGCAATTATGTTACAAGGAGCATAATTGTGCTTTAGAGCGGTTTCCAATTGAGTGTCGAAAGTAATTAGCGAATTGCTTTGGTTTTGCATTTACTTCACTCAATGACTGGTTGAAAGTTCTCGCGCCATTTTTTCAACCAATCTGAGGTGAAACCAAAACCAATCGTTGCTTGCGCGTGCACATTTTCCCGCGCTTTGTGTCGGCTACGTATGATTTCTTCGAATTTTCATTGGTTTGCTGGATTGTCTCCGTCCTTTTTGATTGGCCAAAGTAATTACTTTGGTTTTGGTTTTACGACACTCGATCGAAACTCGCTTTATTTGAAGTCGCCTAACTTGAATTATGTAGGATACAAGTTTTGCGACCATTCTTTCGGGATCTTGTTGAGCCAAAGATGTCTTTCTTCTCAATGATAAACCATTTCTCTTCACTGAGGAATCTACACAAAACAAACTTCTGAAAACACAAGCTAGTGAGAACTCATTGCGATTACGTGTTTATAACATAAGGGCAAAATTTTCTTGTCAAGGTCGAGGCACAACGAAAACCAGTTGGGCAAACGGATTAAAAAAGCACTTTTTCGCTCGCATTTTAGAAAAAACAAACAAACAAAAAAACTTATTATTTATGTCCGAAAGAGTACAGATAGTTGTTATTTAATTTCAGTAGACAATAAAAATTCCATTTTCACTCCTGAACAAAGGAAGAACCGATTAAACCACCTTTTAAAAATACGCATCCACTTTAAATAACGCATCCGTAAAAATAACGAACGGTTAGTGCCCAAGGAAAGAATTTGTGGTGTAACTTACTTCTTCCAATGATGAGCTATTACTGGTATCCTGTTTTGTCGTTGTCGTTCTCTTTTGCTCTCCTTTCGTTTCTGTTCTAGACATAGGTCGTCCAGGCGTCATGTAACCTTATCAGAGCTTCTAAAGATATGCCAAAAAATTCCAATACAGCTTTAAGTTTATATCCCTCCGATGCTTGACTTGAATAACTGCGTAGCCACCAGTGTGGACCACAGATATCATGATATGTCAAACTGGATTGAAACCAGCGAAAAAATGTAGAAAGGAAACATCTTCCAAACCGGCGTTTTTCACCTGAACACGAAAAGGACGAAAAGCGTTAACTGTGTAAAGAACTATAGTTGATGTAGTATGGCCGTGTAGCCGCGTCGAGCCACAGAAAGTGCGGACCATTAGAAATGTGATGGGGAGCGTCGATACGTCGTTTTTCACTAGTGAAAAAAATCGTATGACCAATCAGGCATTGCAAGCACTACGAGTTTAGGTTGCGGGCATGAACCATTCAATCAATATAATCAGTGCCGGTTTATTAACATGTTATAGGTAACTAGCCGAGGGGGAATATCCCTCTACTAATTGGGCACACTTAATAATAAAGTAATTATAGATCTGTTAACATTAAAACTAACAAAAATTTAAAACGTCCTAACTATCAACTAAGGGTGTCATCCCAGTAAAACCTAAGATCCCAAGGCATTAAAACTAAAAATTGTGAAAGAAATTTCGTTTTGTTATGAGTTACAAACAATTCCTGTCTTCTATGGTCAAACTTAAATCACATTTGCGAATACGATGTTTAAAATTGCCCAGTGACGGCTGGTATCTAATTTCGCATGGCAACCCATTCCACAACTTAAGTCCCAAGTAGTTGAGTGAATCATGTTTGCCGTATGTAATTCTTGGTCGAAAATCTGGGGATGGCAAACTCTGACACAATTAAATTATAAGGTGAGCAGTGCATATGATATGAAATATCTCGCATACTTTTGTGGGGCATAGCCACGGTCTATCGCGTTTCACCTTGTACCGTAAGCCGGTTGGCAATATCTTGCAGTCTTCTGTTCTGTAGCGTCATTAGGTTACTTTTTTCAACAGAGTTCGGTAGTTTGATTGCAACAGAAGTGCCAAGTCAGATGGCAAGAAGTTAAGTAAGGTATGCATGATGGCTGATTTATACAGACTTAGATTGACTCGCCTTCCTACATATTTAATGTGATTGTTAAAGTTCAGCTTGTCGTCTATAGTGACTCTTAATGTGTTTATGTTCGGAATTTGCATTTATGGCCGCAGTTTGATCCTCTAGGGATTTTCGTCACATCTCGGTATTTAAGTCATGTCGCCTCTCGCATTAGTCACTAGTACTCGACACAGCCAGTTTTACTGCTCGCATCTTACCGAGCTTAATTTTGTAGTATGGGAGACGAGCCTGTTACAAAGCAAGATCTTGCTAGTTTCAAAGATTTCGTTGTTAGTCAGCTCGCCCTTCAATAATCAGTTATCTCGTCCGAGGTACAGAAATCGCAAGAGGTTGCCTCAGCCGCCCTTTCTGCTTCTAATTCTTTGAAGGAACAGTCGGAGATCAAGTTTAATCTCACCGGCAACGAACGTAATTTCAAATTTAACGGTCTAGTGTTAGCCAAGCTTGTTTCACTTAAGGATCATTTGGCCGATCTACCTCCCGAGTCTGAGGCGTTTTCAATTCTTAACGAAACCGTAGAACTATTACAGGAACGTAATCGCAAGATACGGATCGCGGATTCGTCCGAGGCCGGTTGGTTGATCGTTAAACACTACGAATCTAATACCGTCTCGTTGAGCGAGGACGACGATAAGAGAATTCGCGCTGCGGATAGGCAGGCTCTGAGAGATCAAGTTCGGCAAAGAAAGAAGCGTAATGTTGAGGGATTTGCGGTCCGAAATCGTCAAGCTCAACCTTTCTTCTCCCCTTACTCAAGGCAGTTCAACGGGAGCCAGCGTTCTTGGCAATTTTCACAGCCGTTCGCTCCCTCTTCGACAATCAATACAGTTCCACCGCTAACCGCGAATCCACCCGAGGGCCTTGTCGATACTGCGGTTCTTCAGACCACTGGTGGAAGGAGTGCCCGGTCCGTCTCGCAAGGTTCCACGTCGGCTGCTCATCAGCAGCCAGCTAGTTCCACAGGCGCCGTTAGCCGTCCCTGAAAATTTGTTTATGGTGTCTTTGCAGCAGGAGGCTTCCGGCGCTCTCGGCGTTCACTATTCAGCTTCGCATTCTGGCTCGAAGGCGGGTGATGTCAACGCCCGTGTGGAGGAGGAGTTTGCTGACTTACTCTCACAAGATAAGTACTGTTTCGACTCTGAATACGCACTCCTATCACTTAAATCTGGGTCTCGCTCCGTTACCCCACGCGCGGTTGTCTCGGTTACAGGGCAAATTATTTCCCTCACCCCGGGTTATGGCAGCATTACACTCCTTATGTCCAGATTCCTCCAGTCATTCGTCAAACTTCACAGTGGGTGGGATTGTCCTTTGGATTTTAGGTCTTATCAGTTTTTCTCCGAATGCCTTCAGGAAATTGATTTCTGGCTTGCTAACTGTGCCAGACTCAATGGGAGGTCTCTCACCAGATATTCGCTTCCCGTGACTCTCGTGTTTTCCGACGCCAGCAGTTTCGCCTGCGGTGGGTGTGCCTTCCGCGTTGACAGCGAGGAGTTCGATCTTTTCTTTCAAGCCTTTTCTTCTTTGGAGTCCGGTTTAGATAGTAACGCCAGGGAATTGTTAGCCATTCTTTACGGCCTGAAATCGTTTCGGGCTTCCCTTACGGGCAAAGTGGTCAAGGTCTTTTCGGATAGTAAGAACGCGGCGTCTATTTCCGCCAAGGGCAGCAACAGCCTTCGTTTGCATGCTTTAGCTCTCGAAATTTTCGCCTATTGCGCCGCACATGATATTTCACTTGAAGTTGAGTGGATCCCATGCTCGCTCAATTCTTACGCGGATTCGGTCAGCCGCGTTGTTGATTATGATGATTGGGCTGTTTCCACTGTTTTCTCAGTTCCAACATGTTAGCAGTATTTTTGGTCCTTTTGACGTCGATCGTTTCGCATCCTCTCTTTCCGCTAAGTGCGAGCGTTTTTACTCTAAGTTCTGGTGTCCCGGTTGCGAAGGTGTGGACGCTTTTAGTGCCAGTTGGGGCGGCGTTAACAACTATTTTGTTCCTCCAGTCTTTCTTGTCGCCCGTACGTTAGCGCATTTGGAAACTTCTCGCGCACGCGGTACGCTTATCGCCCCCAAATGGCCTTCTGCTAGTTTTTGGCCTTACCTTTTTACTCTAGGTCAACCTCGGGATTCAGTTTCCCGAATCATAGAATTTTCTGACCCGCCAGGTATTTTTGACGATTCCCACTTGGGGTTCCCTAATATTTTTAGCGCTCGCGGTTTTCGCGCTCCTGTACTTGTTATTTATTTGGACGCCAGCTCACGTGTTTAGAGCCGTTATTCAAGCATTGGTACTTTATCGCAGAGTTTTTTCTCGCTATTCCATGTAGCGTTTTTAGGGTTCACGGACGACTCCCTTTGCTTTATAGCGGTTCACTTATGCTGTTTAGCGCTTTATAGCGGTTCGGGTGTGACCCTTGTCGCTTTATAGCGATTCACATACGATATTTAGCGCTTTATAGCGCGTGTCCTTTTTTCCGTTTATTCCAGTTCGTTTTTTCATAGTTTTTGACAGGCTAGTGCCTTATTGGCGGTCGCTCTAGAGCGTGTTGCCTTATTTTTGTAAACGTATGGCCTTTGTTGGCAACGTTGTACGTATTTTAGGGGTTTTTTGTTTTCTCCGTATATTGTTGTTATTGCCTATATTTAGAATGTACGCGTTATTGGCTGTCCACGTTTAATAAATTGCAATCGGTATTCCTCGTCTACCATTTTTTCCTCAGTTCTCTTATGCCTTATTTTTTCTTTTATTTGTTTACAAGTTCCAGGGTATCACGCGTTCAGCATCCGGCTTTGGAGAGCCTGCGTACGCACATTCCAGCGGTTCTTGCCCACAGCAAGGCTCCTAGCACGTTCAAGACCTACCACGGTTGTTTCAAACGTTGGAAATCTTGGGCTAGTGGTTTCTCGGAGGTTATTTACTTCCCGGCTCAAGAGGAACGTGTAGCCTTGTATTTAATTTCGTTAGTTCAATCAGCGTCTTCATATTCCTCCATTCAGCAGGCGTTCTACAGTATAAGCTTTTTTCATAATGCTTGCGGGGTCTCGAATCCTTGTAAGTCAGCTTTTCTTCTAGCTATTCTAGAAGGTTGCAAGCGCGTAGCTTCGAAACCGTCGAAGTTAAATAGGGTACCCATTTTGCCTGAGCATTTAGTCGCGTTAGTTAATAGATTTGCTACGCCCTCAGCATCCCTCGGGGATATCAGAGACGTTTGTTTTTGTTTGCTTGCTTTAGCTGGTTTTTTGCGCTTTGACGAGTTAAGTCGTCTTAGGTGGTCTGACATTTCTTTCTTTCAAGATCATATTGAGCTCTTCGTTTCCAAAAGCAAAGTTGATCAATTGGGTAAAGGGTGTACTTTAGTTATCGCTAGTACTGGTGCCCCTGAGCTATGCTGCTCCGTTATGCCGCGCTGGCTAAGCGTAATCTTGATTCGGTTGAGTTTGTCTTTCAAAACCTTAGTTTTTCCTCTTCCTTCTTCCCTCTTTTGTCTTACACCAGGGCGAGGGAAGTCGTTTTGGCTAAGTTTCGGGCCATCGGTGTTGATACGTCGGGTATAGGTTTGCACTCGCTTAGGATAGGGGGCGCTTCGGCTGCGCTTAATAGCGGAGTTCCCGATCACGTCATTAAAAACCACGGCAGGTGGAAATCTGACTCTGCCAAGGAATTATATTGCCGTGAAAATCTCCGACGACAGCTTCTTGCTACTTCGCGCATAGGTTTCTGAGTTACGCGCGCTCGCTCTCGTTCTTTGTTTTTCTCGACACAACTGGTCGTGTCCTTCCTATTTCAGCGTGTTGTTGCCTTTCTGCTGATTGGAACTTAAACGTTTTCTCTGCGGCGGAACGCAGTGACATAGCAGAGGAGAGTCAAATGGTGTTTCCTTGAAAGTGTAATAGGGTGTCACTTGCTGTACTATTATGATTGAGAGTCAAAGTTTGGTTGTTGGCGGTTGTTGTGCGATTGTTGTTAGCTGTTTCCAAGTCCCCCGCTGTTTCATACAGTTGATGGTCACCCGCGTATTTAGAGAGATGTGAGTTAACTAAGTATGTCATATCGTTTTGGAAGATGTTCCATAGCAACGGACCTAGGGTGGATCCCTGAGAACAACCATCTCAGTCCGCTTCCACTCGCTTCCCATAGCGTAATCAAATTTGTCTTGCGAGAAGCGAGAACTTTAGAAGCTAGCACTTTAGAAACTGATTGCAAGAGACAAGTAGCGAGCACATCGTAAATTTTCGGCTTGCAGCAAACCCGTACACTATATTTTTAAACCGCTTACTTTCGCACTTGTGCCAATAAGTCTGACTGCTTGGCCACCAGTGACAGTGGGCAACACTTATCGCAAAAAAATAAAGAATTTTGGCAATTATCGTAGCTAGCTTATTATGAGCTATCATGTCGCGTTTAATGCCAAATATACGACATGTTTTCATATGCAAGTCTTGAAGCTTTTGGAAAACGAAAGGTATGATTTATATTTTACATATTTTGGTTCTATAATTATAAAGTCTACTATTTAGCTATACTACATTTCAATGATCTCCGAGGAAATTGATTTAATTCTCGTGGTTTAAAATTTACTAGTTTCCTGTGGCTTAATACCAACTAAGAATTCAAAGCAATGAAGCTTTTTTAAGGCGAATCAATTGCAAAATAAACCTGGACTGAAACCATTCTCAACCATGCAAGCAAAAGGAGTTTCGAACTATGTAAAAACGCTTTTACTCTGTACGAAAAAAAAAAACACAAAGAGCGATTCCGGCCAATTTTCGAGGAAGTCGATAAGCTATGGAAACACAGCGATGGAGTAATAAGAAATTTGCATGATGACGCCATATGACTACAAGTACCAGAATCCTTCAGGTTTCGCTTGTGTCATGTTAATTAGAGCTATTGTTATTTTTACCCCACTGGGAATACAAAATTTAAATATGAAAAGAAAAACAAACTGAATTGTGGTAGTTGTAGTCAAATGACGCCATCGTGAAAATTGCCTATTATGAAAAAAAGTGTGTATGAACTTGCTCGAGTATTTTATGATTTATTGACACTCTTGATGCATGGTTTCAAAGTTAATTCGTAAATTGCATCACGCGTGCCCTTAAGTCACGAAATGCTCTTGCATTCATATAATACATAATACAATTCTTTATACTTATCTATCGCGCCGGATTAGCATTTACAATTTCAGTCCCAACGGAATAACAACTGAGGCAATTAAATGGCATCTGAACTTACTGGCCTCCCTCCCACAAGTCTATCATCTATCCTAGTAATAGTCACCATCGCAGCAATTCTATGTAGTAAAGGAACTGAAATTCCTTCATCGTAAGCGCCGGAGTTGAGCCTTCTTTCAAATCAAGCTTTACGTCTGTTGAGAAAATAACAACAACAGCTTAATTTTTTTGCTGTTGTTTTTACTTCTCCATTGTTATCACAATAAACTGATTATCACAGTGAATGGCCGTTTTTGTGCTAGAGACGTTAAAGTCGTCTGGTAGACGACCTAACAGAAAAAAAAAACTTTGTCTGAAAAAGACTGGGTTCTATCCTCGGAAGACACTGGAGACGTGGAAACTCGGCGCTAAGTAAACTTGAAGCGCGCGAGTATACGAAAAAAACATGGCGGAATTACAACTTCCTAAGTCCATTACTTGAGGTCGCCAAGAAAGGCAAGATATGGAAATACAAATGTTTTTAAAGAAGAAAAATCAATCGAGACAGCGGCTTTTGCAGGATATGGACGAACTCGGAACTAAGGTGGCTCAGGCACTTGGCTTGTGTGCCGTAGGTATGAAGAGACGTAGGAAAGGACGAAGCGTGGATGAAGCCTCGATTTCAGGATTAACCGCTAACTCGTGCCAGTCGTCTGTGGATAAGTAAGGGCTAAATGCGTCCCGGTAAGGGCGTCCCGTCTTTATACTAGACGCATTTAACGTCTGAGACGTTAAAGCCGTCTGTTAAATGTGCCTAAACGACGCACTTAACAGAAGACGTTAAAGCGGTCAGACGTTAAATGCGTCTGTCTTATTTACCGTTTTTACAGTAGACGTTAAAGTCGTATCGAGACGACTTTAACGTCTCTAGCATAAAAACGGCCATGATGCCTTTATTATGTGTATTGCTGAAAGTTTAAGGAGCGGCTTTGGAGACTTAAGAGTTACCCGCAAAAAGGGAATAAGCTTTAAATGGTCCTTACATCGAGAAGACTGCGAGCAGTTGTATTTTATTTACGTCGCCGCTGGTGGAAATGAGTACATTTTGCAAACCTCGGGTCCAGTCTTCTCGCGCCACCAGCTCGCGACACCGACGCCCGGGCTAGGAGGAGAAAAAAACGTTCAGACTGGAAAACTCTCCTTGTTTTTTATGCAACCGGTTCAATTAGTAAACATTCAGTAAAACTGTTGTCAGACTTGACTTGACGAAACGTTTTTTGCTGCTTCATAATTTGATTTGGGAGTCGCCTTCATTCGTTTCCTTTCCGACGGAATGTGATTAATTAGGCCTGGTTTTTCACTAGCGACGGAAGCATAAGCACAAGCAGCATACGCAGGCGCATTTACTTGTTGTTAATTAGTGTCTATTGTTCGAACAAAAGGCTCTAATAAACTATAAGCTACCGTGCTGAGTTTGCGTATGCTTCTCAGTTGTGCTTCGGTGCTTGCGTCGATAGTGAAAACCAGGCTTTAGCGAACTTTTTTCTTACTTTTCTTTAATTCTCATTGACATTCATTATGGAAACTTAAAAATAACTTTCAAGAAATATCAACCTATTTGTTGCAACAGCATCTGCAAAAGTATTATTGTAACCCTGGTTTGATAAGATCGAGAATAGCAAGGAAAGGAATTTCATGGTTTTCTTCAATTCACAACGGTGAATTTGCGGTTATCGTGACCCTTGAGATGGTGTTGAAACTGAATAGTTGTGTTTTTACAATCGAACAAGGCCATCAACGTATCGAAATCAGATAGAAGGGCGATCCTGCGTTAAGCCGGGCCTAAAGGAGACCCCATTGCCATACCATCAATTTGATCATAATATTCGCCATCAAATATGAAATGGCTCTTCTTTGTGGCAAACTCAAGCAAAACTTTTAATTAAGAACGACCGAGGCATCGTTGGTAGATGAGGAAAACAAATTTCTATAGTTTCATCAAGCGGAATGTTTGTGCCGGAAAAGTGAAGCAAAAAATAATTTGGTGGCGACACTTTTTTAGCGAGAGAGGCCGCTGAAAGAGAGGCATCACAGGATCCGGCGCCCGTAAGCGCCTGTCGGAAACCACTGATTAGGGTGCGAAACTGTATTCTGGGAACAAGTTAAGATTCTTGCAGCTTGAAATAAAGTGTATGTAAAAAAATGTTGTGACCGTTGAAATCCGGCGTTTGAATACCTGCGAGTTTCCCTAGGTGCTGGACAAGATGATGATCCGAGCCAGTACAACTTTTGAAGGTGAAACCGTACGATCCGTTTATCCTGAAAGGATGGTCTTTTATAATCATTTTCTCGAAACTAGAAAAAAAAAAGATTGCAAATTTTATTGTCTTAAAATGTCTTCCTTTTGAAGATAAAGAGGGAATTCGATTACTCGAAAAATACCCCAGAAGTTAGAGGAAATTCTGGAAACGAGTACCTCTAACCCAGGTGCCAGAGGGGTTCCGCCTGTTAATAAATCCCAGAAAAGAGATCTCATGGAATATTCCTCTCGTTGCTGTTTGCGGTACGACCGTGACAAGTAGAACCTCTTGCAAGGTAGAAAATTGGAAGGCCAATTTCCCATTGCTCACAAATTCTTCGCGCCGAATAGCAATTTGTGAAACTTTGATCCGCTTGTTTTGAAAAGCTGGCCTTTCAGCACGGTTTCAAGATAATTCCAAAGTTTCAGGCCCTGGAAACATGGTTAGTTTCAAGGAAACTTCGGATCTTGGAACAAGGGCCATTGCCACGGTAGTACCATATATATTCCAGTTTACAATCAGTGAAGAGCAAGTCGTACCGGATATTGCTTTTTGTTTCGCAGAATGCAAAACAGATATCATATCCGGTATGCTGAACGCATCTCGAAAGCTTCTATTTTCTCTTTATTGCCACTTATACCATCGAATGGAAACTTTCGCTAAGCAATCTCTGATGGGGCATGCTTTAACCGAAAACTTCAATTTTTTCATAATCGAGGGTGCGTTATTCCATCATGTTATGTAAAACATATTACATTCTTTATCTGAAACACTTGGCCGGCGTCATAAATGAGATAATCGAGAACAAAGATGACAAGATTATAAGCCAGCATTGTATCTAACAAGGGCTAATCGAAGTTATTTTTGAATAAGGCAAAATGTTCGGACTGTGATTGAAAGGTTGTAAATAGTTGACAGGGTTTCATAAGATCACCTGCATTGAAACTTGAATAAATTAACAAACGGTCTTTGAGTAAGAAATTTATTTACAATGTATGACAATAGCTCTTGAAAATTCATGAATGACAACGTTATATTACGTGGCCTCAAAGATTCTGAAAAGATGGTAAATAAATACAGTTAATTCCTTTAATTATTTCTGCAAAATTTTACGTTTTCAAGTTCAACCGATTGTAGGAGTTTCGAGAAATCTTCTCGATGTCGGTTTCTTAAGTGATCTGAATAGATCAAGTCAATTTAACTTTTGTTTTTTCAGAACACAAAACCGTAATTTCTAGTCTTTTCATCTTTTGTTCGGATCCAGTCTCATTTATCGGTTGAGTGAGGTTGAGCGACATTTAATTCACCGGAAATCAACGTGTGAGAATGCGAAGAATTTGAGAGAAGAAGTAAAGGAAATGTGACGTTAATGCACCAGCATTGAACGTAGAAAATTTAGCTGGCGTGTGAGAAATCTTCCTATTATTTTGACCTTGCGATTGAAAAGTTCGCGGCAAACATTGCATTTTGTAAATAGAGGGTCACGAAATAATGCCCAATCAATTTTCTTAATTTCAGTCACGTGAGCTGTAACTGATATGGTCGTTGTGATGAACACTCGGGGAAATCTATCATGGCGTCGAGAAACAGGTCTTCTCGCACCTTATTCGGCTCACTAAAATGCAGGAAACCTGTTCGTTGAATTTGCAATGTGAGTTGTTGACACTGAGAAAAGAAAGGTAGGCCTATGAAATGCGTTTATAGGGGTTAGTTTAGATCAAAAATTAATGCTTTTGTTCGGCATTTTGCAGTGATTTTGTTGTCAGTGCACTTAAAACAGCACCATACGGTTGTAACCAAGTAGAAAAAAGTCGAGCTTCATCGTGCATAATGTACATTGCGCTCAAAGTAAGGTGACTAATTGTTTAAGGATAAAAAGTTCTGGTGTGTTGAAGTCTGGCGGACTAGGTTGTCGTTATAAAGTCGTTAAGTTTCCTCCACGCCAAGCTACTAGTTTCCGGCCGGTCAAAACTAGGCTTTTAGCTATCAGATGTTTGGTTCGCACCGAGGGAAGTCAGTAATCGGAACTCTTTATCAGTTTTTCCAGAGAATCACTTGTATATGCTTTCCTCTTCTAAACATCCCATTGACGCCTTAGATCAAGCTTGTATTTACGCAAGTGATATGTGAAGACGACTTGCAGTTCGAATTCATTCAGTTTATCCGTTTTTCTATGCGGTTTCGTTCGCCTTTTTTAGCGTGGTATATTTCTTCTTTTCCCCATATTGGCTGCAATTTGCAAAGATACGTGACTTCGTATAGGCATCTTCAGAGATTAAAAGAGGGAATTTCCAATTGTAAGCGTCTATTTTTTAAGTTTGAAGTTTTTTTGAGAGTGCAAGCTTTTATGAATTTGCTGTATATTTCGAATACTTTTCGGCATTAAAAGTGTTTTTGCATTCCAAGAAGATATAAGCTTGAGATGATTTAAGTACATATGTCGTCTTTACGACTTAAATATTGGGCTTAAGGTTTCCTTCGGCATGTGAATGCGTAAAACACCAATTTTATTTCAGTAACATTTTTCATTGATATTTTCAAAAGCGTTTGGCACGCGCGCTTGTTCACGTACGCGCCTTTCTGTTATCATGTTTTGTCAGCTGTGATTGGCAACCAATGGTAATTTCGGATATTTCACGCGCATACTGTTCACACGCGCGCACATACACATTTTCGTCACGGAACTTTCTTCTTAGCTGTCAGACTTATAAGATTTTTCAAGATGGAAATGCAGGCATTCGCCAAGATGAATATCTACTAGTGGATTATGGTGGGATAATTTAGCTATGTAGATTGAGCATTGCTTTAATACTTTTAAATTCTTTCAATGGGTAAATATTTATCAGTTGTTGGATAAGACTGTATAAAGCAGAGAAAAGAATTGTAAAGTTTGTTCTGGTTTTAATGGAAAAGCACATTAGCATTGTCAGAAAAATTGTTCCTTCCATTGACTTCTAGAGGATATAGGTGATCTTGGAAAATTTCCACTTTTTCATTTTGGGAGCAATTTTTTACAAACTTGAAACCACACCAGTTTTAAAGCATTGTGTTCTATAAGGTCAAAATGTCATCAGTTGAGGTTGATCACTTTATTTGTTGTCAATGTACACATCAAACTCTTCACATTAATTGTAACAAAGTAGTTTTGTTGATAAGTGGAGTGCCTCACTCTAATGCTGTCAAATTAGTAATGGACAAGTAAAGTTTGTTTTATTTGTATTTGGTGGTGTGGGTTTTACATGCAAGTTGTCTTGACTGGGCTTATTCATTCAATTCTGCTATATGTCTGTGTTTCTTTTCCATGGTGCTAGTGCAAAATCTCTAAAACCAGTTAAGTTCATACCACTATAATTACAGTACATTCCATTGTTCATGTACAACATGTATGTACACATGTTAATTTTTCAGTAATGAATTTAATTTGGCTATTACTGGTGTAATGCGGAAGAATACGGAGATGAACTCTCCAGGTTAGAATCATTGTAAACACCCCCTTTATTTATAGTCTGAAGGGAAACAGAAAGCTCTTTGAGATACATGTAATAAGGCGTCAGAATTAAAGAGTAGGCCTAATTTTTTCACCAAAAACAATTGGAAATCATTATTGCATTGTACATACTCACCTAAAGCTGTCCATGATTTATAACCATTTTGTTGCTACATTTACATGAACCTGCACGTGGGAATGGATTGTGCAAGAAAATGTTGGCTCAAGATGGCAAAATGTCTAAGCAAGACCAGGGAAGTGTGTGCATGTCCCTGGTTTATACAGCAAAAGAGATAAAAAGTGTATTTTTGAACATGTGAATTTGGCATCATTACGTAGGGCCAAGAATTCAAAATGATGTCAAGGCATGACATGAGCAGTGGAACAGTGTCTTGTTTGTATTTACTGTCAACAACAAAGCTAAGAAGTCCTGGTTACTAACTAAGGATGTGTTTACCAATCAGTCCATATCTTAACTTGCATTTTCGTTTTGTCAGATGTTGAATTCCCCTTCTCCCTAACTTTTGGCATAATATTACAGTATTTGCTGCTTACTGATTTTATCCTAGATCAACAAAGCAGTTCAGTGTGTAGGGCAAGAGTGAATATTACGCTGATGAGGAAAATAGTTACTTCTTTTTGCAAAATGTTTTTTGATGGCATGAAGAGCTCCGAATGTCAATCAGATACAGTTTTATTGCTTTTCAAAACTACATTAGTTTTAGATTATTTTTTTTTGTTATCTTGTACGTGTGCAATCTAATTTTTAAACCTATAAGTGTGTGACTTAATTCTTGCTTTAAAAGGTGACGGAAGCTTGGTTCATATTGCCCTTTGATATCAAGTGTTTACGAGTGAAGATTGTGGATTAATTAACTGAGTGAGAGAAAATTGCAAAATTACGAACTGTCATTCTTTTTAAAAGCTACTGACAGTAGCTTTAATTTTTTCCCATTATTTCGGTCAGCAAATTAACTTGCCATTTAAATAGTGGAAAAGTTTGGCTAATGTTGATGCATACAGTGTACCTGTATGTTCTAAACTTTACAATATAAGCATGAGAACCGGTGTTTTAAAGTACCTCAGAAAGAATTGGCAAATCTTATGCATGCATGAAGTTTATCGCATACTACCAGCTTACTTGTACTGGTTTTGTACAAAAAAGGGCTTTGGTATACGTTTTAAAGAAATGCAGTGTACATATAGAGTGTGATAATTTGGTTGTTATGTTGTGAATGTGAGGTCACTTCTTGCCAATATACAGCTGAGGTTTATTTGCATTATGATGAATTCCTATTAGAAGTAATTTGTCTCATAACCTGTAGGGAGTCGAATTGCGCTTAAAAAAATTATATTTTTTCCTCTACTCCACCCTTTAAAAGGAAACAAAATAATGCTCCTGATGTTCATTCGCAAGACTTGTAGACGAGTTCCTTTGTTTGTATGTATTTGTGGGGTAGTTCCTCAATCTACTAGTACAATATTTTTATTCAAGACTCTGTTGCAAAATTCATCAATATTTCTTGTTCAAAACAATTTTTTTTCTACAAATTGTGAACTTGTTGGTCAAGTGATTTTGCTTAATAATTATATTATGAAATGTACAGTACTACACAAAATTTAGCACATGGTTTGTCGTTGACGATATTGTTTTGTGTGTACTCTACTGAGAAATTGAGGGCAACCTTTTTTGTAGCTGATACAGTTTGATCAAGGATTAACATTTAAAGGGCATGGGTACATGTCTATATCACAGTGCTGTAACAACCTTGTTGAATTTCAGATTGTGTCGTTCTTAAGTTAATGCATTTTGATTAACAAACACCATTTTTTGCTCTCGCACTTTGTTTTCATTCTCAACAGGCTAAACCCATTGATGTCTGAGTTGACTTAGGTTCACTAATAATTTTGGATGGATGGTAAAAGGGCAAAGTTTGAACGTGAATAATTTCATCATGAAAGACAATTCGAGAATTGAATGTAATAGCAGCGTAGAGGAGAAACATGGCTCCTTGGAAGTACTGGTCACCCTGCCTGATGGAAAAGTTAATGTAAGAAAAATACTGTCTAGCTCTACTAATACCATGTTTACTCGAATAAGCACCACTCCCGAACAAGCTCCACCCTCGAATAACCACCGCATTTGGCACAAAAAAGGAAATAAGTGCCGCACCCAAATAAGTGCCACGGCCCCAGTGCGGCGCTTATTTGAGGAATTTTCGTCAAATTAAAAAAAATTAAACACTAAAAGGTAACGCTAACACAGCATGGGGAATTTCTTCGCATCAAAGCCAATGTTCTTCAGTTCAAAGTGATTGTATTTCACAGCTCCTCGATTGAGTAAAATGACCTAAGAGTCAAGTGGTGACTATCAAAAGACGTTTCTGTTAATCTTCGTACAGAACTATTCCTGTGTGGTATCCAATTTTTAAATGAGCGCCAATCTCAAATAAGTGCCACCCTCAATTAAGCGCCACACTTGAGATGCGAAAAATTAGCTGTGGCTGTGGCCCTAGGGCTTATTCAAGAAAATACGGTATGTGCAGTTCTAGTTAGGTATTATGTTTGCAGTCTTCGAAATGAACTCCATCTTTCAACTTTGATCTTGTATATAATTGTGGACAATTTAGAGGATTGGAGCTTACATGTAGGTCAAGTATTGATACGTTTGAGGCCTTTTACATGTAGGTGCCATGTAGCTTTTACGTCACTCACTTGCAACTTGAGCAATGTAAAAGTCACGAGTAAAGTGAAGGTAAAGAAGGATACTTACCATGTACCTGTACAATTTAAGCAATTGTCTCTTATAGACTCCTGAAAAATTCAGGCAACTTCAACAGGTTTTGAACCCATGACATCTCCGATGTCGGCACAATGCTCCACCAAATAAACTATGGAGAAACTCAGTTGTGAGCAGATCAATTTGTTGTGTTCATGTGTTACCATTCATGAAAGGAGTCAATGAATGAATGTATATATTTGAAATGTAGGTTATACAATGTAGATGTGAAGGAGAAGTGATCTGCACACTTATCAATTTATTAACAATTCATTCTCTTAATTAGGCACCTAAAAATGGAGGTGGCTTCAACGAGATTCGAACGCATGAAATAATGTACACATAGCACCCTTAGTTGCACCCTGCGAGCAGAGCCTCCTTTTGTCTTTTTCTTTACTGAGGAGGAGAAAAGGAGGCTCTGCCCAAATTGCATCAACTCTTTGAAGCCGCCGCAGCCCGAACTTCTGGACTAGTCAATCTTGTTTTCTCTCGTCAAACTGGTTTTTCCAGTGCGAGCGTCCGTTTAGTGGCAAAACCGAAGGTTATAATTGAGCCCCCTGTACCATGAAAAACGAAGATGGCAGCAAGATCTGGCATATTAGGCTTCGGTTCGAGACTGTATCCTGGCAACATGCAGTGCATATTCAATAAAGATCTTACTCGATTCATGCAGAGCCTTTCTCAAGAACGCCAAAATCGAGCAAGCAAAAGAAAGGCTCTGCTAGCAGGGTGCCTTAGTTGCTGAAGTGAACTGAACAAAGTGATGAGCGGAGTTAGCACTCTCACTGTGCATTTTTGTCACTGTATTCTGTAACAGAAGTGTCTATCTCAATCGTTTTTTCTTTGCCCATCAGTTACCGGTAATACTATAATGCAAAATTACGGCTAATCAGATGGCTAATCAGATTGGTTGTTAACATTTTTTTCAGAAACTGTATCGGTTCAAAGTTCATGAAAAAGTTTGGAATGCTAAGCTTCAGGTGATGAATGAGTTGAAGGTGAGCCTGGTCCTTAATTTTTTTTCCTCATTGGTCTGATTATTTCATTGGCAATGAATGCAACTGTAAACATTAAACCAAGAGTTTTGACCCGCCTCCATGATTTTCATTATTAGGGTGTGAAAGATATCATGAATTATGGGTTCTATGACCCACCCTGTAATGGAAAGTCTGGCAAGTTTCTCGACGAAGAAAGACCATTAAATGAATACCCACTGAAAGGTTCTCCACCAGTTCTTGAGGTGAGCTACTGCCTTAATGTTAGCACAGCCACATGTACAAGGTAAATGTTCCAATATGGAAATGCAAGTAATGACATGTAGATGCAA
>NC_090874.1:61246706-61256706 GCF_036669935.1 Montipora foliosa
ATTTATGCATTCGGTCATATGTGAAAGCTATTTTTTTGGGATCACGTAGTAATCGTGCTGTCATAAATACTAGCAGTTTTGACACCCCATTGGAAACTACTCTATTTATGATCTGTTTTTTTCCCACACAGGCTTGTAAGAATGGACTTGTGCAACACTTGGAGCACCTCTTATTTTATGGCGCAGAAATTGATTCACGAACAGCCTCAGGAAACACGGCATTGCATGTTGCCGCACTCAATAATCAGGTACCGTATTGGTAACTCTAAATTTAAATTATGATAGTTGTTATATGATAATTTTTTCCTATGAAAACGAAATTATAAGTCAGACCGATAGTGTCACCATCGTTTATGAATGTCATGATCTCGCTTTTTGTTAAAATGAAACCTTTAAATGAGATTTTACTGCCCCATCAGTAAAATACGGTTAATGGAACGTGACCATACTAAAAGGGGCTATTTATGTCGCGTTAGCAGGGCGCGACGAAAGTGCTGTCCGATAGCCCGGGGCTAGTGGAATGACTTGTCGGGCTAGCGTTTTCTTATCGTAACTTGCCCGATGGGCAAGCACCGTTGGTTCCCCTTTTCTGATGATAAATTGAGCTTTCATACCAAAAAGTGTGTAGCAGAAAGCTCCTGAGAGAAAATGATAATGTTATGAGGCCAAATTATCGTAGCGTGACAACGTTTTGCACCGCGTCCGTAAATAACGTCATGACTTTTTCTGCTTACAAAAGCGACCGAAATATATTTTATAAACAATTTAATTTCGGGCTACCTCCTCAGATCTTCGGGCTAGTAACTACAAGTAACAGCTTGCCCGAAGGGCAACCTCATCTTTTCATTTTCGTCTCACCCTGGTTAGTTATCTTCGTGTTCTTTGTAGTCGGTCGTTCTAGGTCATAAAATCAATGAAGGGGTAGTTTCTAAAGAAACTGTGGTGCTGCGTCGGTGGGGAAGTAGTATACAAAAATTTGGTTTTACCAACGGAGTTGATAATGTAAATTGGCCACCGTACAGAGATTCTAAAACCTGACGTTTCGAGCGTTAGCCCTTCGTCAGAGCGAATCGCTCTGACGAAGCGATTTATGCTCTGACGAAGGGCTAACGCTCGAAACGTCAGCTTTCGGAATCTCTGTACGGTGGCCAATTTACATTATCAACTCCGTTGATAAAACCAAATTTTTGTATACATAAAATCAATGGTTTTGTTGTAAATAAAATGAGGACATAGTGACTTTGTTTCTAGATATCAGTTTATAACGTACACCTGCATTGGCCAAATCTGTTAAGGCCTCATTCATAACTGTGAAAGAGCACGTGTAATACCTACCTGCTCATAGAAGAAGCTGTACAACTGGCTACTTTAATAGACAGACTCTAGCTATAAAAGCCTCAGTTAGCCGTCCAAGGTTCACTTGGCAGTTTGTCTTCTATAGTAAACCAACTAGCTGTGGGCATTTGTTAAAAAACGCTGATCTAAAGCTTCATTCAGGCAAACTGCAGCGGTGACCACGTGACCCGATTTTTCCGTGATTTCTATGAAATCTAGCACTTCACCTTACACTCTATTCAGTTAACTCTGTTTAAAATATAAGTGCTACACGGCCAACGTTTGTATAAAACATAACCTTTCCTTGTACTTGTACATGTTTTTATATCTTTGTTAAGTATTTTAAGAAACCCACAAAGTCGATGCTGGCTGCCCTCACATAGAGCGAATACTAATATCCAAAAGATAGCCAAAAGATTAGGCCGTTCCCTTTATTCCCTATATTGTCGTCCGATTGACCGACTCATATAGTTTTGAGTTTTTTGTAAAAAGAAACAACAGCAACAACAAACGAAAAAAGATACAAGGAAGGTAATGACGCAGTAAACTGTTAATCTGAAATACAAACATTGGTTTCGCCCGTACAGATGTTCGGTGTCAACTTCAACCCCGGAGTAAACGTGACACTCTTCCACGGGAGGAGGCGTTCTTTCCGCGTGGGAGGAAAATATGTCAACACCTACACGCCTCTTGACTCTTTCTGCAGCTGGAAAGTTGTTTTTTCCGTTTGCTTTTGCTTTTCTTTTTGTTTGTTTTTATTTTTTTGGTCCGACCGACCTAACGAAAATTAGGCAACGCATTCGACAATACACGGAGAAAAAAATTGACGGCCTTAAATAAGTTTAAACAAAGCTGTTCTTAAAAACGTTCAGTGCATTTTGAGGAAGTGGCCAACGTATGACCCCTATCCCGTTAACCCTCTCGACACCTCTGCTCAGGCAGAAGATAATGCAAGACATTCATGGGGATTTGACATTGTGACACTTGCAGCTACGTGGGTTTATCATTCAGTTTCTTAACCTACCACAAGTTCAAGACGGAATAGTTAAGCGAGTGAAGCGAGCTTTTTAGCTTGCAAAGCGGTCGAGCTAGCAAAGAGTCGCGAGAGCTTTCGTCGGGCGGGCCACAATAGAACAAGACGAAGGACTTATGGAAAATTTACGGCCTCCATGTCGATATGTCGTTATTTTGGAGTTCGACCGTCACGTAAAAACGCTCTTGCTCATGGAATCCAGCGAGAGAGTTTTTTTATTTTCTCTGATTCATCATGACTGTGATAGCTTGAAGCAAGTAACAATCAAGAAATACCAAGAAAAAAATCGGTAAAGGGATCGTGGGGGTGTCTGGTTTATTGTGTCGTTTTCCAGAGGCAATTCTTGAACATTGGTTGCTTTATTATTAAAATGCATTATTCAGTTTTCACACTTATTCGTTAAAAAAGCCCTTATCCCCTCTAGTTGAACTTAAGAATATCTCTTTTACCACTTAGCAACGACCGGAAAGATTAATGTCAATAGTGGACCGAAAGTCAGTGAAATATTTCTTTTTCTGAGCAGCGGTAATTTTCGCAATGAAGTGAGGTGAGTGAACTGTTTCGGTTGACGTTGACTGACGTTTCTACAACCTGATCGGAAGTCGAGTCAAGGTAATAGCGGTACTTTTCTTTACAAATAATTGATTCTGCCTTAAAAGGAAAGTCGCTCGCAGCCACAGAGCTTTGGGTTTTTATTTGGTCGACTGCGCAAGATTGCTAAGTAAATTTTTGTCAATTCTGTTGGCATCACTGTCCGTAGGAAAACGTATTCTTACAAGAAATAATGATGATTTGCAACGTTTTTTGGTGGTTAAACTACTGATGTGATATTGACAGATACGACACCGTTTTCCTTTTGGGGGGTGAAATAAGCTGATTATTTACATTCAGTTTGTCACGTTGTTTGATCAGTTATTAGTAATAGTTTGCTTTCACTCTCTTGTGCAAATAAGATATCGGTGATGGTGAATTTAAACATCATTTATTTTGACTGTTTTGAACTTTACCGCCTATGCCACACACATGACAAAAATGCAGCCTGTTTTTGTTGAGCGAGTGTACAAGTTCTCTACTCGTTGCCAATGTTCGTCCGTAAATTATCAATTCATTTGTTTTCGCATTCTCGATAGTATTGCAACGAAGATCTGAAGTTTGCCTAGTCGATTGGAAGGTGTTCAGCTGGTTTCTTTGCTATATTTGATATTCAGTGTGAAAAACTCTGTAAATTCGTTATGATGCCGCGGGTCTTATTATCTTTGGACGCTCGCGTGCACCCTTCCTTCCCCTCGCTGTCAAAGGTGTCATCCATTGTTTAGTGCAGTATACAAAAATTTGGTTTTATCAACGGAGTTGATCATGTAAATTGACCACCGTACAGAGATTCTAAAAGCTGGCGTTTCGAGCGTTAGCCCTTGGATTCGCACTGACGAAGGGGTAACGCTCGGAACGTCAGCGTTTTAGAATCTCTGTACGGTTGTCAATTTACATTATCAACTCCGTTGATAAAACCAAATTTTTGTATACTACTTCCCCACCGACGCAGCACCACAGTTTCTTTAGAAACTACCCCTTCATTCATTTCTTGTTTAGTGCAAGACGAGTTAGACACCTTCTGCACTAAGATATTTCTCCCTTATCCGACTTATCACGTAATTCATAGATTTAGTCACAATTCTTACACGGACTCCTACTGCCTGTATGTTTGCATTTGAATACAGTTCAATAGGAGTGTTTATTATGCCTCACAACTTGAATTTCGTGATAGAGTTTTCGCGTATACATATACAACAATTTTGCGAAAGCTTGGAGGGAGCGGTTTTCTGTTGTTTTTCAAACAGTAGTTGGAAGTTTTCAAAAATCTTTCTCAGCAATAATTATGCATGTATAAAATTTATTTTGCGAGAACACGTCATGTGGAACTGTCTCGGCAAAGAATATTGAAAAGTTTGCAAAGCGATCGATATCACACCACGTGTGCAACACCCAGTGAAGTAATTCCCGGTGAACTGAAGTCTGACAAGATTAGCGGTGGATTAAGACCTTAGACGTACTTATTATGTTACAGTAGTAGACGAAGATTCAATTTTTCGTACGAGTTTTGATTACCAACTTCTGAAAGTGGAAGCCGTGTGTGTTTGTAGACAGTTATATTTAAAGCTTCATATACATCGACGTATCGGCGATTTAAGTAAGTGCATTTAGAGCTTTTCTTAAATATCGCTAAAATGCTTTTTAACGAATCTTCCATCTTGTCTTTTTTTTCCCCGCAGGAAGAATGTGCAAGAGTTTTACTTTTTAGGGGAGCGAAGAAAAATATTTTAAACTTTGCCAACCAGTCTGCTTATGAGGTAAGCTTGAGTTTGATCGTTAAACCAAACATCTTTTTCAGTTTTAAGTCAGAATTGCATTTCTGCGATGATACGAACAAAGCCGTTATGTGCGATAGAACACAAAACACACAAAAATTTGCATCTCCAAATTTAAACAATACATGTGGCCATTTAATATATTTGATCGCCAGTGAAATTTTTATTTTAATGTTTGTGTGTGTTTCAGAATTTTGAAACCAGTTTTGTGAAACTTTGCCGTATGTTTCGGCCGCCTTCTTTGATATGCAACTGGTTTGTCGGGGTTCGAGAAGGAAGTTAATTTTACAAAGCAGGAGATTTTTTTCGCGTGATATCAGGAAGACTCACTCCACTATTGAAAATTATGCATAATTAGAATGAATGACCATACGCCTCGACGTTCTAAGAATACCATCTTCGCAAAAGTTTCCGAGATAAATAAATTATTGTTCTCTACGCGATTTTTATTGTGGCTGTATATCACATTCATTGTAAATATAATTTTAGCATTAGTTAGGTTTTGCGGCTTTATGAGGGGGTATCTTTTCATTATGAGTTTTGCGCGGCGCGATTTTTCCTCTTCACTCAATCTCAGTCTGAGCAATAACGTTTAGTTGTCGTTTTTGATCGATTTGCCGTTGTAGTAGACCTCTCACAATGTCGTTAAGTTGTCGATTGTTCAAATCAAATGCTTCGTTTATGCAAATATGTTGCTCTAATTTGGGTGGGAATCTTTGCTCAAGGGTGTTATTAATTGCTTTTTACAAAGCGCACATTCGCGATAATTTGCTTTCCCCTAAGTTCGTATACTTGATAAAGACGAGGTTGGTTTAGTCGCAATGATACTGATATCACGAAAACCCGAGCTTGACGAGAGGCGTGAGTCGTGCTGGTTAATAACGTGACTGGTCACGCATGGCGTGTTCCTCTCATTTTCCGGAAGGCAACTGTTCACGGAACTAGACTTGTTCAGGTCAATTCAGGTGTAACGCGTCCTTTCAAAGATTTGCACGCACGATTTTTTAAGTCAAATAGTCGTTTCGATGAAGATCCGTGAAATTTTTTACAGTAAGAGTCGGGTTTCCCCAGAATTGTGGAGTGGGAAGCATAATCGCAGCACTAGCCTCCCACGTGGTTGTTTTTGGGGAGTCACATCAGAACATCACTTTCTCTTTGCCCAGGGACAGCAACATTACCAACATTTATCTTGATGGTTGGTTTAAAAATAACATGGTTGGCTGGTCAGCAGATATTCGTGAATGTGAAAACGTGTTTTTTACTTTTTGCGAAGTCGGGCTTTTTTCCCTTACCCTCTGGCAGAAATGCTCTACATTAAAGAGGAAATAAGCGTCGCTGTGGATAATTCTTTGCCTTGTGGAAAGCACGTTAATTAATCAATTTTCTCTCCACTCGTTTAGGTAGCGGCTGTTAGTGGCAACAAAGGTCTTGCTGAATTAATCAACAATTTTACCGACAAGGACATTGGTAATGTTCCCTTACGCGGCACCTCAACGCTCATTAGAAAATTGACACAAATCCTTATTTGTCCCATCCGAACCTCAACGTCATATTTCTAATGTTAAGCTAAATCCTAATTTATCAAATTTAGACTACTGTCTAGACTTTTTTACACTAATGGAAGGATAGAGGCAAATAAGACAATAATTACTAACCTTTTTAATTGAGGACATGTATTGCCGCCTGTTCTTTTGCGCATACGTTCTGCGATCATGCAATCACCTACGCGCTGTTTTATATGTCTGGTTTTTTTTTGTATGTTTCCGGCATTATTTGTCATAATTCCTTAAAAGATTTTTATGGTTATGGCTAAAAGAAACGCTGCTTGTGGCAAAAGACCAAAATAGAAAGTGCAGTGGCACATTTTACGAGCTTGTGGAATAGCAAGCCGAGCAGATATGAGTGAAGATCATAACAACTCGTAACTGGGAATTGTGCAGGATGGAGATTTACGTAAATTGATCTATTTTTACTCGACCAATGTTGA
Source organism: Montipora foliosa (assembly GCF_036669935.1). Classification (NCBI taxonomy): domain Eukaryota; kingdom Metazoa; phylum Cnidaria; class Anthozoa; order Scleractinia; family Acroporidae; genus Montipora; species Montipora foliosa. The sequence continues at coordinate 61,253,428 of NC_090874.1, forward strand.
AACAGGCTTATCAAGGCCCTGTCCACACATATGCGGATATTTTTGAATCCGCAATTTTCTCTCTACGGATTAGAAAACTTTCCCACCTATATATTTCATATATATATATTTTTTGGTTCTTCTAATATTTCGTCAGGCAAGGCCCGACTTCTTCGGGGAGTTAAGTGATTTGCCTTTACAATTTTTTGAAATACAAAGAGTAAAAACAATATAAAAAGTAACCCATTTTACACTACCCTGGATTCCTGAGGTTATTTTCTCGCTATGAAAAGAGCGACTGGCTCTTTTGTCGCTCTGAAAATAATCCGTCTGGAATCCAGGGTAATTTTACCCAAAGAATATCCTATTTATCTCACGGTGAAAAATTGCGTGTAACCCCCACTTTCCATGTAATATGATCTTAGATCATTGGACCAATTTTAGTCGTCTATTTTTGGGGACGTACAAATGTTTGCAAGTTAAATGCAGCCAGAGTCTCCAGTCTTATAATTTCTCGGTGGTCAATGCACGTCTACCGTTCAAGTTTTATTCAATATTCGAGTAATCCTCAGAGGTACCTTTCTTTCTGCGTAATCTTTTATCTCAAAATACTTTCTTATTCTGTGACACCGTTCTTAAATTAACGCGTTGACAAGCGGAACGTATTTTGAAAAGTCACGACAAGCGCTCAGTTGACTGTGGGTTTTGAGAACTAGCGTATATGGGTTTGAGCTTAGAAATTTTGAGTTATCCTCGCTTTCAAAAGAGTGGAAATAATTCAATAAGGACATCGTTATGGCGCCATGTCGATATTGACTTTTAAAATAATCATCGATCGACCATTTACGGATAAAAATAACTTCTGCATGCAGCGCAACGGATATCACAATAATAATCAGTTTATTGAAGTGTCAAGGCTGTTGGTTGCCGGAACTTCCGTTGCCAGACATTGAAATTTGGAGAAGACTTCTCGAAAATTGAGTAGGAAAAAAATCGAACCACCACTTAATCTCATTTCAAAAGGATTGTACGATTTTGGACTGCAAGGTCAACTAACAAACGTCATACAAAATTGCAAGTCTCCACCTCTTTCTATAACTTTGCGATCATTGCACATCGTTTAGCTTAGAACCAACCGTACTATCCAGGAAGTCTCGGGGCACTAATTAAAAAGGAAAGCGAAAATTGCCGATGTGAGCGCACGTTTTCTTTCGATTTCTAAATTTGCCCCGGAAGACAAAGAATTTACGAAAGTTCAAAGCGCACCTGCAGAGCAGTTGCTTTGCCAATAGCCCTTTACACGGTTAGTTTTTCTCATTTGCATTACAATGTAATCAAGCATATATGCGAGTCAATTTCGGGCTATTTTGTGGTGTTAACCCGAAATTGCCTCGCATCCACGTTAGATTACATTTTAATGCAAATGAGAAAAAGTAACCGTGAAAAGGGCTATTAAACGTCTTTGTTTTCTGGTGTTTTTTTTTTTTATGTTGCCGTTGTACATTGTACGTTGTTTACGCCGCAGTTATATTCCGTGCAAAGTCTGTTAACTTTTTTTCCAGAGACCCCTTTTCCGAGTTTTGATTGGGTGGGTAATTTCGTGCGTGAAGTGTCTTCGTCAAACTGAGTGTGTGCACTCGTCGTTGATGATTTGATCTTTTCGGACTCTTTTATTTCTTGGAGTTTTTTTTAATAACTTTAATTTTTGTTCATTAACCCACGTGTTCGTCTCATTTTCTGTCTCAGTTAAACTTTCTGGCAAGCCAGCTTACAGCACACGTCGACGGAAATCCGTTTCCAAGCCGAAGGCATCTTCGTTATTTCCCCGAACGTCTTCGGAGACTCAGCTGTCAGTAAACAGCGACACCACGCCGCCCTCGCTTGTCTCTTCGACTCAAAGTATTCCATCCACTACTGCCTCCGAGACAGCATCAATCGAAGAATACAATGCAGCAATGAACGGTGAAGTCGAAATACATAAATACTCTGAAATTAGGCGGAGTAGAACTTTATCCGCGAGCTCGACAGCCTCGGAATCTTCAAACTTCTCTGCGGATTCCGACTCTGGCGAGCTTTCACCGAGAGAAGAGAGAAGAAAGCACCGAACATGGCGGCAATTTTCGGTCTCATCAGAGACATCTGAAAGCTCTGCTGTACCGCCTGTCAAGGCAGTCTCTGGAGCAGCCACAATTCGCAAACGGCTCTATGCTAGCGTACCAGGCAAACGTTTTGTTGTCGTCAAGGATTACAGACCTTGTACGGCCGGTGAATTAGCGCTCAAGACGGGAGATGAAGTTGAAGGTAACGTACTGCCGAGTTGTGGCGTTATTATTATTTTTTATGACTTCTTCACTGTTTCCGGCACGGGTTGACACAAAAGCGGGTTGGTGAGATAACGGGAATTGTTTTAAATTTATCAGCTGGTAACCGATAGGAACTTCAGTAAACAAAAGAACAAGTAGGAAATGCCTCCATTTGAAATTTACACAACATATTGTGACACCGTCGAGAGATATAGAGGTCAGACAGAAATATGGGATAGGGTAAACATAAAGCTATGAATATTCTTTTGAAAGTATTTGTTAACACTTCCTGGTAATTTTACGCTTTTATTGTTTATGCATTAACATACCTGGTAATCCTAAACCGTTTCTAGAAGGTGGAGCTAAAAAAGCTGAAATGCCATACGGACTTTTGTCAAATTGTATTAATTTTACATCTAAGCAAAGGATGAAACGAGCGGTGTAGTTATCATTGCAGTTTAATAAATGGGAGTTTTGTTAGCGTGGTAGACGAAATTATATGATGTTAAAAGATCGCTTACGCGATATGGAGTTCCCTCTCGGTGCTCATGGCCTGTATACTGATTATTGTATGATTTGATTGCAGTGTTGTATGTTGGAGAGAAAGGATTCTGGGAGGGGCGAGTAGGAAATTCGACGGGCTGGTTTCATCATTCATGTGTTGAAGAGAAGAAAAAAGGTGCGTACGTGCTGATTCAATGGTTACGAGCCACTTATATCACTCCTCGGCGGACCAATCTTGTTAAATGCGATTTGAAAACGGAACACCTAAGTCGAGTTGAAGTGCGCTCTGGAGAATTGAGTATTTTTCTCTCCTTTTTTGTTCATCTTGGTCGGTGTAGTCCCAGCTGTTCTGCTATTAAGATCGTTTTCTTTATTGGTATTTATCATTTTTAAGCTCTTTTGTCGATATTGTATCTGATTTGTGGCTGTTTTTCTAGGCGTCCCTTCGTTTTATTTTTTTCATTTCCCTTGGGCTCCCAATATCAGTCAACGA
>NC_090874.1:61264206-61269206 GCF_036669935.1 Montipora foliosa
TAAAGATGAATCAAAGAGCTCTTTAGCAAAAGATACGGCTAACGAACATGTTGGGTTGCCTCCTCCACCACTATTATTTACAGACAACGACGAACCATACCCCCCAGTGGATTCGCCACCACTTCCTCCCCCTCCGGAATTTTCTCCCAGGGAGCCAAATACTTCTGCGGTTATTTGCCGTGACGTAGAAGAGGACTCCGCTAGTTTGCCATCTTCTGCAAGAAGTGATGATAGTCATAAGGTATGCCGTTCATTTAACTGAATTTTCGCTTTAGAAAGAATTTAGATGATGACAAGATTTTTTCCGCTTTGGTTTTCCTTTTTACAACAGGATTGTTGTCTTAAAGCAAAACTGAGGAAATTCATATGTGCGAGCGTTTTCATATTGGTTTGACTTCTACATACTTGAAAAGGCTTGAAATGGACGAAACTTTGACAACTGGAGCCTGTTTTTCAAGAGCTCCGAAAACTTAATAGCGTCTTAAAGTAATTCGTGAAACTAGGATCATTTTATTGTTGCTGCCGCAGTGAGTGAACCTGAAGCGAATGAACGAGGCATATCTATAATCGGGAGAAGAACACATTTTTCTTGAAAATGCAAGCGACCGTGCGCGAATGGAGGAATTAAGATGCGCGGTATGATCTTCAGAGCCTGCTCTGTTTGTCATTTCGCTGCTCGTATCCTCAAACTACAGACAGTTTCACTGTCACGCAACAAAAAATAAATTTTCTAAATAGTTCAATGAAAAAGGCCAAGAACTTAGAGTGTTGTAGGAAACAAATCTTTCTACCACCTCTCCAATTCTCAGGTCTGTGCAGTACATCGTTTCTGAGTTATTTGTCGTAGCGTTGCACACAACTTTGTAGAGGTTTGTATATGGAGACGCCATGTTGCGGCCTGTAATCAACGGCAAACATCTGCAGTTTACTTGCGATGAAAGACCTTACTTTTTGCTCTCGAGATAAAATACATGTGTATGAGCACATGTCCTAATGTTCTTGAAAGGCTCAAACTGATGAGAATTATAGGGATAGATATTTTTTTTCCAAGCGAATAGCTTTGTATCATGGTGTCACTCCGGCAAGGTGACAACGATTTATTTTCAGGTCATCTTCAATCTCCTTTGGGTGAAAATTGGAAGTGAGCTGTTTCCCCTTTTAACTTGTCTTCACACAACCACATTTACATTGCTAAGTATCTTTTCTCCATTAGAGGTGATTCGTGTAAAAATCTGGGAGACTCCACTGTCCTGGCACGCGAAATGTTCTCTTCCGGTTACCGGTTGCCGTCCGCGTCTCAAAAACGCGCGTGCTTAAGCTTCCTATTAAAATCCACGCACGAACCGTCGTTAAATTACCTCAAGCATAATTGAACATCATTTAGGTAAACTACAATCCTGGACGAAAGTCTTGGGACACTTGCTAGAATGGTTTCAAATAAAGACCATCTATCATACAGACCCCCACCCCCCACCCCCCACCCCCCCCCCCCTCCTTCTCCCCCAATTCCAATTCAGTTTCGAGTGGAATCCGGGAAACATTCAGAAATGCTGCAGTTTGTTTCAATATTGCTTATGGGAGGGCGGGGCGGGGGATAATGAGGGGAATTATTGTAAAGTATCAGGTAGTCCTTTAACTGAGGCGATTTTTGTGCTCATTGTTAAAAGTTTTCCAAGACATTTTGTCCGGGATTGTAGTTAAAACTTGATATCTGAACATGTTTTCAAGACAAGAGAAACGAAACGACTGCAAAGTTTCATGACTTGAAACTCTTTTCTTTTGAAAAAAAAATATATATATATGGCCCCCGAAATGCTACCGAAGAGTTTTGAGACTTTTGGGGTAGTTAATATAACGATAGTACAAGTCAACGATGTTATAGACTTTATTCCAAAATGGCAGTCATTTAAATATTCTTTTGTTTTTATTCAAATTAGCCCTTGATGCCTCGTTCTTGAGCTGAAAATTCAAAACAATATTTTGCCTTGAACGAGGCATCAAAGTCTAATTTCAATAAAAACAAAAGAATGTCTAAATGGCGGCCATTTTGGAATATGGTGTATAAATATAACTGAGAATTTCTTATGACTGTTTATTTAACTTTTAGGGGACCTTAACATACAATGATATCACCTCCATATTCGGTGGATACGCCAGACCCATGTAAGTGTAAATGTCAAATCATAGCTTATCTTTTCAAAATACAAAACAGCGAGTTTCAATGTGGCAAACATGCTTCTGCAGAAACTCCTGCCTTCCTCAGTGCAAGTGTTACATGAGATGCAAAGCTGAATATAAATTGCTTATAAATGTTAATTAATGTTTGTATTCAGATTTGCATCTCGTGTAGCACTTGCTCTGAAGAAGGCAGGAGTTTCCGCCGAACATGGCTGCAACAATGAAAATCGTTGATTTATTTTTAAAAGTTATTGTCCCTCGTGCTCTCTAGAGCTGTTCATAGCATATCATTTTTCAAAAAATCGCTGAAAGGAATGCTTGGAACTTCCGGTTGCGTGATTTGCAGTAAGAGCTTATTTTGTATTTTTTTGCATATACAATGTTAGGCACACTTAGCGAAAGTACTCAAGATGGATCATCTTAGCGGATTTAAATTAAAGAAGTAACTGAATAGAGGGTAATGTGAAGTGCTACGTGAACCCACGACCTTCGGGTTAGATCTTCGCCGCTCTACCGACTGAGCTACAAGGTCGTGGGTTCAATTCCCACCCTGGTCAGAGTTTTTCTCTGTTCTTGTGTGGGCCCATTTCCATCAGTAGGGCTAACGCTCACATGGTTCATATGGGACAGAAATCTAGCACTTCACATTACCCTCTATCAGAAACCCATAAGGGTTGAAACGTGTAACGCGCGTTCACAGCTTCCGAATATTCAGTGCGAACTGATTGGTTGAATGTTTCAGTGCTAAGTACTATATTTGGAAACCCCTCGCTCTTGTTGTTCCAAATATGGTACTTAGCAAATCGAATATTCAGAAGCTTGTTTCCCAGCACACAAGGGGCCGTTACACGTTTCAACCCTTATGGGTTTCTGCCTCTATTCAGTTAACTCTGTTTAAAATACAAGTGCTACACGGCCAACGTTTGTATAAACGTAACCTTTCCTTAAATTAAGGAAGTTTGTATTTCCATCTGCGAGTTCAAACAACTTTTACTTAAAAGATATGCTGGAATTATCAAAACCTCTGACAATATCTACTTAATGTTCTGACAAATACATTCAACGGAGAAATTTAAGTGGATATAAATATTTGGAATACTCTTGCATACTTTGATTTATGGCTATTCGTGGTATTTTGCCATTTCTACAGTGAAAAATATCTTTTGTGAATATAGATCAAAGAATTGACTGGCTCTCTCGCATTGTTTTTTAATTTGACTTTTTTTAGGGAAGCATTCTTGGAGAAGCCAGTTCTGGACTGGGATTGTGATGACGTATGTAACTGGTTGGACTCCATTAAGATGTCTCAGTACAAAGACACGTTCCGAGAAAACGACATCCAAGGCGCGCATCTCCCGGATCTGTCCAAGACCGAGCTGAAAGAACTTGGCGTGAAAAGTTTGGGACACAGAATGACACTCGAAAATGCCATAGCGAAGCTGTCTCAACCGCTTGAATCAAACTGCTAACATTTAAAACGATAACCGTACAGCGAACGGTTGATATGTTAAGTTAAAAAACGCATGCGTATGGGGCTCTGCCTTGAGAGGCAGGGATGTACCATCTTCAGGTATGTAAAGCTGTCGTTTTGTGGCAGTTTGAATTTTGTACGGGAACTCAACGGATCTGTTCCATGAGTTAAATTGCACCTTGTCTTATTAGGGAGTTTAAGAAACCACGACGGCTACGGCGACGAAAGCGTCTCTTCAAAATATAGCTTTGAGCTATTTTACTTATTTCACGGTTATTCTGTCTTGTTTACGTTGTACAATATGGGCCAGGTATCCCATAACTACATTGGCGTGGACGAATTTGAAGTAAAGAGAGAGAATTTGCTATTTTCGCAAATCCCATAATACAGTTCATTTTGGGGCGTTATTTGCATTAAAACACTGGATATCCAGTTCACTGAAGCATGATATGACCCGTTTAAACGGTTTCAACGTTTGCCTCAACATGCATTTAACACTTCGTTGAACCAAATGTTCGGTGTGTTTGAGAAGGTCGTCCAACATTGTTGAAAGCGTAAACAATGTTAAAAGCTTGTCGAAAGCGTGTTGAATCAAGAAAGCTTTCATTTTACATCGGTTCAACTTGTCCTTTGTTCTCGAAAATGTTGAATGGGTGTTGAAGCAGTTTGAACACTCTGTTCAACAATTGTAGAACACGCATGCTCACATCAGGCCGCAAAAGTCAAAATGGCGCAGTTTATCTGGACGAGAGAGTCTGGTTTCTAGTTCTTAGTTCCTCACAATCAAATTTCGCAAGTGTTAATTGGTTCTTTTGTTGGCGCAATGTTGGAAGCGTTTGAACGGCCTTCATCCGCATAACCTTGTTTTTGCGTCCAACATTTGCCCAACATCCGTTCAACTTTGTTGAACGAATGTTGGTCAAATGTTAAAACCATTTAAGGACGGTGCCTACTAATTCAAAGGATTTTTGCGCAGTTTACTGAATATGCGAGAAAGGCAGATCTTCACGTGTTACTGAAATCCGAAAAGAATATTGGGGGTAACCATGCATTTTTTGAAGATAATTAATGAACAATATTTATAAAAATCTTTAAAATACAAAGCAATGCATGGCATTCTTTTCCAAACTGAAGCTTAATTATCTCTGAAGAATGCACAGAACGTATGCGCCAACATTGCGCAATAGCAATAGTAGCCACCGTCCTAGACGGGCCTATACAGTCCTAAGAGTAAACAACTTTTGTTGTTTTTATGTAAAGAACTCCCAAACGTATTGCATTATGGGGTTGGGAAAAAAGTCAGTGAAGATTTACTGATGTGTGCCCACGTTGTCAAAACCTTAAACTGGTC
>NC_090874.1:61279206-61281706 GCF_036669935.1 Montipora foliosa
CTTTCAATCAATAACGTGAATAAAAATGACTCACCTCTGGTGTATTCTTGTGCCTTTTGGAGCTTATTACACCGTTTCGGGAATTCTGTGTTTTCAGTGTTTTCAATGTTCTAAGACGAAGTCAAGGCTGCACACTACGATTCCGACCGTTGTCAGCTCAGAGGCGGTTTGCGAATCGAAAATCCATCCCAGCCAAGTTTTTTTCACGCAAAGCTAAAGCCACATCCTTTGCGAACCTCCAAGAATGTTTCGTCGTCAAAAAACTCCACGCACTTGGCTGGAAAGGAGCATTTTCTGCTTCGATTTCCACGATAGCTGATGAATTTAATTGTTTATGATCACCGACGAGGACACGGAGCTTGGGTCCGAGGTCAAATTAACTCCACCCGATGAGGTACAGTCATTACAACACTTACCCCATCCCCACAGCGGCTTATCGTAACCATGGAGTTGTTACGCATTGGAACCTAACAACATCGCAAAGAGTTTTAGAATTCTGAGAAAGTGCCAGAACAAGTTTGATTGTCTTGTTTTTGAAATGCTTTTTATAAAAGAACTGAAACCATCGCTAAACAAACAGTGTTACTCTATCCGCGCCAAATTATTTGTTTAGAACAGTTCTTGTAATTAATTATTATTTTTTGTCTATTGTTTTCTCTAGCTACCGTTCATTACTCCATATATTTTTAGCACTTTTTACACTTTTGTACATATTTTTATCACATTTCGGCGTTCGCCGCATTTTTATCTAGTTTTTACATATTTATATTTTTTTTATGGAGGACAATCACAAACTGACCCCCCAAGGCCACCGTCATTGAAAGTAAACATCCGGGACATTCTCTACGGGGAGTTTCTATGACTTCATACACGTAACATCAACTATTTCGTTGCAAAGAAGAGTAGTGTTTTTTTTTGTTTCGATCCTTATCTGATCCCTGAAATGAAGAGTTACACAGCACCTCTCTTGTTTTTGTTCCTTGTGGCGTACAGTAGAGCATGGGTTCAGTTTTCCCTTTCATCGTGGCCTTACGACGAAGGCAAGATTGACTACTTGAATGATGGCACCGATAAACCAAAAAGGTCGGAGTCTACTTCTTCGAGCGAGTCGAGTTTCAGTTCAAGTTCGAGTTCAAGCTCAAGCTCTAGTTCCGATTCCTCCGGCGGATTCCACGTTAAAATGGAAGAATACGAACAGAAAACCGACAAAAGTGGAACTCACGAGGTAACGAAGACCTTCGAGAAGAAAAAAGCTACTGGAGGCAACGAAACTTCCAGCAGCAAAACCGTGGAAGTTATTCGCTTTCCGAATGGGACAATTCAACGAAGGGTCAAAGAGAATGGACCAGGAATGAAGGTGAGGTGAAAAAGAAAACAATGCATTTGCCTCTATTTTTGGTTCAAGGAATATGAGCATAGAGTTCTAAAGTGGTGACGTCATTACGATTAAAATTTAAAAATTATTGCATTTGTTGGGAAATTTTGAAAGATCAACATTTGAAAGGCCTAATGGCCACTTGTGTTATACTTACTTTTGGTCACTGAACGTGACCTGGTTGTAAATCCTGTTACAAATGTCTTGTGTGACTTGAACTTGTCTGTTCTATTTGTACTGGTGTGGAAGAAGCTTTACATCAATTTTAGTTTACTGTTCAATCTACCCCACTGAATGATACTATTTATCCAAATAGTTTCTAGAATACCAGTTAACTACCATAACTTGCTTATGAATAGTTGTATGTGCCTCATCCTTACAAATCTGCCGCTGTAAGAAAGAGAATGTGAGCAGATAGTGTATATACAAGATCAGTTACTCATCATTGTTTTCAAAAACAGTGAAGCGTAACTTGTATGCAAATGCAGATCATGCTGTGCTAATTGCTTTTTTGGCTACAAAAAAATTTCAATGAAAAGATTTATTTGTCTGACTGATAAGTCTCTCTTTCAATCTATTTTGTATTTAAGAATACCGTCATTCAAGAGTTCCTTTCAAACCACAAAAACAAGCACAGCATGATCCAAATTTACATAGACAGGCCTTCTGATATTACGCGATGGTGCGATTTCGCACTATCGACGTCAAATCGCATCCAATCGCACAATTCACGAAAAATCGCATACATGTAATTCACAAGAGAATGCACAAAATTCATAAAATAAAACATAAATCAACAAGTTTCTTAGGAGTTCCTGCATAAATATGCCATTTTAAAGATGATTTACCTTGGAAAACGGCTAAAAAGCCTTTGTTACCTTCAATTTCGTAAATATTCAAAGTTCAAGGTGTTATTTTGCATGTGGGGGGCCTGGTACAAGTCTCATTCTTAAAGAGTCGCCAATTGGTGTAACACAAACTCGTCCTTTGTTCAGATTAGCAATCTGTTCAGAAATATAATACTGCACTCAAAAACAAAGTGTAAGGGGCTAGTTGTAGCATACAGGAATATTAATAATTATTGATGATTCATTTGGCATGTTAGCTGTGTCAATCAAGATTCAT
>NC_090874.1:61289206-61291706 GCF_036669935.1 Montipora foliosa
CTTTCAAGCAACACTGATAAGGGGGGGAGGGGGCCAGCAGTAAGAGCCCCTAAACTGATGAATTCTTACAATAACTGGAGTATAGAACTGATCTTTTTCTCAATTTTAAAATCATGAAATTGCCACAGAAATTTAGTTACAATTAAACCCCTTGTGTGGCACTTGCTTCTTTCCCCTGAACACACGTGATTTGACTTGGTAGAAGGATTTTGATCAAGTGGTATTGACTGCTCACACTACCACTTAAACCTATTTGCTACTGTTAATCTCAACACTCAATGGCTTTGTGGGGTTGTGTATGTATAAAATAAAATAAGAAATGGCACCTTGTTATTATAGGTAATTATTAAAGGTAAAGTATTTCCTGGTAATGTGTCATTCTCCAATACCCAGACTGTCATTGACTAGTGATTAATTTGAAGTTTTTGTGGCATCTACATTGCATAAAATTATGACTGTATACTATGTGTACACTGTAGTTTAAATGTGGATTGAGATTTGCACCATTTTATTTGGGTTATATGATTGAAGGCTATGAGCTCTGTTAAAATTTTTGTAAGCTCTCTGAAACAAAATGGTTTGACTATTTGCTTAGCCAGAAAGACTCTGTGGCTCTTAGTCAATTAAAATAATTTTCATTTGTTACTTATAAAGAGGGAACGTGATATCCCGAGTAAAACTTTTAACTACATTGTATTAACCTGAAGTGTATCATCCATTGCTCAAAAACTACCAAAGAGTCAATCGCATTTACGGGTTGATCTGTTTGTATAGGAGGATACCAGACAGTATAGTTCTTCCAGTGGTGTCTGATTTTTGACCTTTCCAAGCTTAGATTTTTTCAAGTTTCGTAGAGCTCTATGTATAATCCTCAATGAAGTTATACATCACTTATGATAAAATTTAATTGTTATAATGGTTGTAGGCAGAATGCACCAAGAGTGAGGACTGTGGCAAGGACAAATACTGCAACCAGCTTTTTTACCAGTGTCAACCATGTATCAACGATTTTGGGTGCTTCAGCACTGACCAGTGTTGTGGTGGGAAAGTCTGCAAGTTGGGGAAATGCATAACGCAACCAGGTGACTAATTCATTGTAATTATTGAAGGGCGTAATTTGCATAAAATAATGTGAAGTGACTGTTCATGCTGCTTAGCTTAACTACTTACAGATATGACTCCCTCTAATGCTTGAGTGTATAACTTTCAAATGATTAACAGTGGCATCGTTGGTTACAGCGATATGCCCCAAGTCTTGGCCAGCAATTGGGTTCAGTTCAGTATTCAGTATAGTTTTCATGTAATTGGTTTTCTCCATCCTGGTGGTTAGAGTCATACAACAGAGCAACTTCCAAGGGCAGTGTTCCTCTTTCAAGGCCAAACACAATCTCGTACCCAGAGTCCTCGGGCTTCTTGGTCAGTTGGTGAGCGCCCGGAGAGACTCTGGGATAATCGATTTGAACTATATTTTTGATTGGCCGATTGCGTAGCAATGGTAGTCCGACAGGAAGTCGGTAAGTAATTCGGAAGCCCCAGAATTTGGAGGGACATTCAAAATCTAAAACTAGTTTCAGTGCTGTTTGATTTTTTCTACCTCAGAAATATATAAATCACAAAAATAATAAAACGACGAGGTTTGAACTATGTCTTACACCGCACGAGAATTTTCTCACGCTGCTAAAAAGTGATTACTGTTGCTGTTGCAAAAGTACCGTGGGAAACATAACATCAGTCTCTTTGAGACGAAATCCGTGGAATAAGGTCTTGTCGAAGCCATTCAGAATTACGGAAACATCAAATTGTAGAAGAAGAGCACATTTGTGTCGTTTCCACGAAAGATTTGTCGATCGTGTTGCTTGCACGATGGCATTCTCATTGCATTCTGAACGATGGAATGTACGCTGAAACACCAAAAATACACTCACCGAAAGTGTCAGAGGTTTCATCTTCACTTGCTCTTACAGCAAGCCAATGATCATTTCTCCAGTTTCTTTGTGTGTAAGGCTAAAATTCTTGTTTCTCGAACACTTTCAACCCGCCATTTCTACTGTTAACGGTTTTCTCTTTTCTGCTTCCGTTTAAACTCAACCATACGTCATAAGACCGGAACCCACGTTTTGTGGGAAAATGGAGTCGATTATCCCAGAGTCTCTCCGGGCGCTCACCCGCTGGCCAAAAAGCCCGAGGACTCTGGGTACGAGATTGGGCCAAACAATGAAAACAAAGAATTGTGTGCTCTGTTTTTTGGCGAACTATGTTTGGGTTGACTGTAATGTCCCACAGAATCTTATGAATGAGGGTGTTGAGATGGGACGTACCCATTACCTGTGAAGACTTGAAGTCCTATTATTTGTGGATGTGATCACCCAAAGGCAGCATTATCTTCTCAGTTACTCAATCTTGAGCTCAACCCACAAACCGCCAGCACTGTGGTCTGATGCCCCAATTTTTAAAATTATTGATTGCAAGTGGATGAGACATACAGAAAATGTTTTGGCTA
>NC_090874.1:61296706-61366855 GCF_036669935.1 Montipora foliosa
TTTAAAGATAAATAAAGTTTTACTTACAAATATACGACAATCATATCTTAAAGACTGTCGCTTATAGGCTGCAGTGGTTGTCTCCTAAAAATCTTAGATTTACTTAAGAGAACAGTGTATGGAGTCTATGCCTCTTATTAAGTATTGTAGGGAAAACTGAATATACTATAATTTACTTAAAATCTTGTATTTATTAAAGCCTATAAAACTCTTATATTGGAAGATGTAAAATGTATTCGTTGTGTGCTATGTTTAGAATTTGTTGCCTTGTGGATTGAAGACTGAATTTTGCTGCCGAGCCAGCGTAGCGAGTGGGCAGCAGCATAACTGGTACAAGTTTACAGTTCTGAGCACCTTCACTGCGTTTGGATTTTTCTGCATTGCACATGCTTAGAACTGAAGATTCAGTGACTCGAAATACGCCTACTAAACTCTAAAGAGCGAGAAAGAGATGAGGATTGTAAAGGCGTACCAGTGAACTGCGCAGCCTTTTAACGGCCAAATCTCGGCTCCATTGAGGAGAGAGCAAGACAAGTGTTGACCAATGATTTCAGGGTAAACCGGGAAAGCATTCCATTTTGGTATCGCAACAAAAAAACCTCTGAAGATTTTCGAAATTTCGTCCCCACTTGGAGGCTAGGTTCAAAAACGCGTGAACGTTGAAAGGCCTTTCAAGTTCATTTCAGTGAGGTGCTAGTCTCTGAGCGGGAAATCCTGGGCCCATATTCTGTTTGGACCCGAACTTCTTATGTTAAAGAGAGTTTTGGCAATAACGACCTCTAAGGCAAAGGCAGTGCCTCGAAACAGGAATATTTTCGTTTAACGCGAAAATAATAATCCTGCCGCATTTTGGTGGCATATATTTGCTGCACTCTACCAAACAACAATATGAAATCAATTGTTGTTTTGACGACAACGGGAACGTGCAACGATGAAGTTTTCATTTTCTCGTTTACCGTACTTCATATCCGCCCGTACCAATATTTAGGTTTAGTATACTTCACCTAAATTGTACAATGTGGATGAGATGCAATAATCGCGATATACGTACAATGACACCAAGTCATATCTTGAAACGACGTTTTCGTTGACTTTGCCGTGAATGTCGCCGAAACTCGCGAATGTGCTCTGGGATAAGGACAACTCATTAGGTTTGTCCCGATTACGCTGGGCACTTTTGAGCACTTTTGGATTACTTTTTTTACATTTCGAGCATTCTTGGGCACTTTTTCGCCTTTTCAGCAAAGTCTGAGCATTTTGTTTTTTGGAAGGCTTGTGATTGGTTGGAAACGTCTGGTTTGGCGGAAATATCAAAACAGAAAAGGCTACTAAAATATAAAAGGTATAAAGATAATTTGTCAGTGTTAGTCATGGACTACATGTACTGGTCAAGCTGAATAGTGCTCTTCGGCCACCGAAACGTAGGCACGCATTGCGTACGTGTGGTAGTGAATCGAAAAAGAATGGCTTCGAGGCTGATATGTTGATCATTTTCAAGTTCCCTTACAACTTCTTTTTCACCACAAAAGCGCTAGCGTGCAGCGTGACAGCTTTCTACGAAGAAGTTCACTGAAGTTAAGCCCTGTCCGGCGGGGTTAGGATGGGATATATGACTTGCCGTCAGAAACGTAGGACCGAAAATTCTATTTTAACGCTCGAAAGTGCACCCTAAGCAAGGTACAGATTTTGTTAGCCTTCTTTATGCATAACAAATATTGATGCAAAAGAAAATAAATATAGGGCAATTCGGAAAATACCGTAATACTCTTTGTTTGTCCCCCCAGATTTTGCATATGCATTGTTTCCAGTTTCTCTTGGGACTTACAATGGTCCCAAGAGAAAACAAAAACAATGCTTATGCAAAATTTGGGGGGACAAACAACGAGTATTATGGTATTTTCCGAAGTGGCCTATTGATACGCAGTTTTTAGGAAGAGCAGAAGGACATTTCCAGGAAGTGTCGATCGGGAATAAAATATTTTGCCATCAGCAACAAAATTTGCGACATGAAAACAACTTAAATTTTGAACAGAGAATATAAAAAGTTACCATTAGCGAAAAACATTTTGGGAGATTTTTGCTACGTTCAATAAATCTGTTGTATTTTTGGCTGCACAAGTAAATCGCAAAATCGAAAGTGACATCGAATTCAGCGGGCGCCGTGATCAAGTTACCTTGCATGTGTACTCGTGAAACAAAGGATACATCTGTGTCAAAATGATGGCGAGACACCGGGTTTTTGTTAGTATTGAGGCCCGGCTTGCTTTTCTTGTATGCTTATATATCTCTCTCACATTTTGAACCTTTGTTCAGACTTCAGATGGATACGCTTTTTGTGAACGCGGAACACGTGTTTTGTCGGGTCTAAAAATAGTCGGCTACGGCTCAGGGAGTTTTCAAACCCGGCTATGCCTTGTGTTTTTAAACCACACTGCTGCTCGTTTTGTAAACATTACATTGACCAAATGCGAAAATGGCCGCCAACAAATTATTCTTTTGTCTTTGTGTTAATTAGCCTAACTAGCCTCGTTTTACAGCCCAAATTCTTTCAATTTTACGCGTGTGACCGAGGCTAGTTAGGCTAATTAACACAAAGACAAAAGAATAATTTGTTGGCGGCCAGTTTTGCATTCGATCGATAGCTTTCAGCATTCTTTGAGAGACTAAAGGAAAAATTTCCAGTCCCACATGCCTTGAAAACAAGGTGAGCAATGACCCAAAGCTACTATAAAACTAAGGTCAAGTGAACTAAAGCAGGTTTGATGCCATTATTTTGCTTAACTGAGCAAGCAAGGCCAAGTCACCCAGAATGACCTCATGAGCGATCTCAGTTTACATGCTTTGACGAGCACCAAAAGGTGAATCAAAGAGAAAAGTAAACATCAAGAGTTACCTCGTTTTTATCTAGGAAATGCTGTAGATTATGAGCTGATATTTCTTTAGTCTTTATCTGATTCTTAAGCCATAACAATTTGAAATAAACATAGAAATCGATAGCAAAAACATGTACAATTCTTCAGCGCAACATATTCTTTTTCTTAAGCAAATATATCGCAAATTTATAGTTAGATGAAATCATTTAACAGCCCAAGTCCTTCCTTTTTGAGGTCACTCTTGTTCAATTATTTCAACGAATTAATAATTAAATTGCTTGAGAAAATTGTATGAGACCACACGTAGATTTCTATTTAGATCAGCGCTTTGCTTAACAAAGGCAAAGGATTGCTGTCTCCACGAAATCACAACAAATCGTCGATAATCGAATTTCGCAGCTGGTCAAAATGAACAAGATCACCGTTTTTCTCGTGCTGTTGGCGTTAACCTCCCTTCAAATCGACGCCAAAAAGCCCAAGAAACATGAAGCCCAAAAAGAGGAGAAGAAACAGAGCCAACAAGATATCGAACAGCCCGAAGCCGAACCGGAGATTAAAGGTTTCTTCCCCGGATTTGCTATTCGCATCCCGGTTCCAAATTTCGATATTTTGTCTAACATCCGCGAGCGATTGGACGATCTGTTTTCCGGTAACAAGCCAGTTGGACTAAGTGACTTCGTGCCAAAGTCGGGTAAATCCGGGGATTTTAAAACCACGACAAAGGTGAAAAATTCTACTCGTGGTCCTTTCAAGACATACACGATTACATCTGAAACTGTTTCCACAGACAATAAGACCTCGCCACGCGTTGTATCGCAAGTTTTCAAGTCGCTCACAACACTGGACAAGAATAAGCTCCCCAAGGGAAAAAATGGAAAAGTCCAGATGCCTTCGGCTATGGAGTTTGAACTTGGACCATTTTCCTCACCCTTCCAAGACGCCAAGGAACCTGTGAGTTTTAGCTCAATTATTTTGCTATTTCGGCCATGAGTTCTTTTAGTCGGTGACTATGCTCCTTTTAACCAGTTATGTCTACCAATTTAAAAATTAGATCTGCGTTTCCGTAGGTAATTTTCCTTCGGTGTTAAAAACAATTTAAATTTATGAGCCTCACTTATTAAATAAATTGGCAATGATAGTACTGGAAATTAAGCCAGTAAGGCTGGGAGGTGTTAAAAAAAAGAGTATGCCGGCGTAACTTTGCAATGGTCATTTAACTAACAGTATTCTATTGAGCTATTGTTAATCCAAACTCTTAAAGGTGGCGGTATTGATTGAAAACCAAACTTTCCACGCTCTAGTTATCACCAAGCAAGATTCTTTAGCTCAATCATTGTCTACTCGTTACTAACCGTACCATCCTTTGTTTATTAATTAATTTGAATCTGGCTGGTACTAGCAGATTTATCGAAGATAATTTTTGTTTCTTAAACAAGCAATGTTTTGCAATTAAGGCTAGTCAAAACATACTTTGACCAAGATATTAAAAGAAAAAACTTCAAGAGGCAATTCAAAGCGCATAGCTGATTTGATTGATGTAAAGGGTATGGTAACCTCTGACTGGTACCTGCCAATAACCCGCAAGTGCCAATCAGGGCAATTAGTGGTGCTTCGTAATGGCAAATTAGTTTCGGAGAAACCATCCGAACTAATCATCCGACGACTGTGGGTGACAATTGTTTTGAAGTTGCAATGAGTACCGGTGCATTGCAAACACATCCTGGCTTAATTCTCTGATTAGCTTCCGGTGATGTAGTAATTCATTCATTTGCCAAACAGAATATAGTGCTGAGCTTCACTTGGCCCTACCTGAGGTCAGATGGTGGGATTTTTATAAAGGATTTTTTATAAGGTTACTCTTCTCGATCCCTCGTGTTATGCGGAGAGGCTATATATGATCACATCTCGTGGTGCTGGAGATGTGTGTGGACAAGATGGGAAGGCCTAGATGGCCAATCTAGAAAAGGGTGCTCCCCCAACATTCCATCCGACCCTTAGGCCCTGTTTATAAGGAGGGATGGTTACCCTAGCAAGAGGGTTACCCTAGCACTCACACATTTCTTCTTCTTTTTTTCATCAACGTGTTGAGTGATAGGGTTACCCTAGCGCTAGGGTAACCCTAGCTGCCTTGTAAACGCTCTGCTAGGGACAACTCGCCTACCCAGGACAACTTTTTAGCGGTTTCCATTTTGTTTGCGATGCATGCTGGCGGTTACCAAGCACACAAAGTTGTCCCAGGTGGTAGGGTAACCCTACCTGTGCAATTCGTTCGCTTGTAAACCCGGGCTATCTTTGACCCTCCCGCTAGGGTAACCCTAGCAGTAGGGTTACCCTATCTGCTTGTAAACAGGGCCTTAACCCTGTTGTAAAGAAGTATTTATTTGCCAGTAAACTGAAAAACGCTCATGCTCGTGACTTGAACTAATCATAGATGTTCTTTTAAGCAGACTGAACAGAACATTATATTTAATTGAACCTCTACGTACATTGAAATATGTATCGGCAATAGTTTGCTAAGGCAACCCCTTCGTTGGACCAGGTGAAGATGTGTCTCGCCGATTTTTGTCGTCGGTCAAATCTACTGTTCAAGTCTGTGATATTTTCTCGCTTTAATTGACATGATTTGTATTGGCCATAAAATTTCAGAAATGCAGTTCAGCCAAGGATTGCGATAGTGGAATGTTCTGCGACGCATTTTTCAAGGTCTGTAAGAAGCAACTGGATCCTGGTGCCAGCTGCACACAAAAGGAACAGTGCAACAGTAAGCAAGGAAAATACAGATGCACATGGGGTCGCTGCATTGCAAATTCGGAGGAAGGAGGTTTAGGTGAGACATCGCACAAAAAGGATGAGGTTTGGTAGATAATATAAGAAAAATGATTCGGTTGATGAGGTAGAATAAATCAGAGGGATCATATAGCACTCAGGTGAATTAAGGCCTGGGCTCAGATCTATTTTATGTAAATAAGTGAGGTGGTGGTCTAACTATCGATCCGTTTTATACAACACGAAATAACTTTAGTTGCATCGTTAGCAGCAATAAGATCTGTTAACTGCTACACAGGATGATATACTAGCAGTAATCGTAAATTAAAGAGTGCGTTCGAGTATTGGTGGGTTTGGTATGTTAAAATAGCAATGGCAATGATGTCATTCGTGTTTGCCCCTGCTGTATTCTGTTGGGGACACAATTTGGAGTCTTAAGATCAATGCACCGGTTGTCCCAAAAATCTCAATTCAGTCTGCATTAGAAGTGCGTTCTATCGAACGCTGTATCACATGACATGTCAAAGTTATTTTTAGCACAAACATCGTCTCAGCTAAACTGCAACACTTTTTATCATGTTCTGGTGGCTGAATTTACCTTTATGATGTTAACACTATTGGGTACATCATTCTTGTGCTTGGACATTTTAAGATAATTTTAAATAAATGTCCGAAAAAAGGAATCACTTTCCATAGGGGACTGGGCACTAGTATAAAATGCCGTATATTTCCAAAACTGATTATATATTTAACAAAAGGCCAAGCAGGAATGCAAAGGAGTTTGTGACGTAAAATTGAGAATAGACCCACTCTTCTCAAATCACGGTTGTTGGTCCAGCATACTGCTAGTTCTGCAAAGGTTTATGTGGCTTGCAAAGAAAAAGCGAAATTCTGGGTGACAATGGTGTGATATCAACGATGAAATGATATATGAAATGGATCATAGATGAACTGCGGATATGAAATCAAGTGAAGGTATGATCCTCGCAGTTATGAACGCAATTTTTTCAATTGGAAAAAGAAGCCTGAACAATTCAGGACTTCAACGGGGCTTGAACCCGTGACCTCGCGATACCGGTGCGACACTCTAACCAACTGAGCTTTGAAGCCACTGACGTTGGGAGCTGGTCATTTGTGGGTTCTAAATGTTCCCGTGAGGAATGAATGGTGTGATATGTTTTCTTTGGATAGGGAAACTTACATACTACTTTCACAAATGGCGACCACTTTTACTTTCACGTCGTACAAAATGGGCAAAAAGTCCTATAACTAAATTAGTATGAACGCATTCGAAGTAATGATGGAGAATGAACCATTTGCTGTTGAAAACTCATGCTAGTTGTCGGATAAGACCGTAAAATAAGGTAATTCCCTTGAAAATGACGTATTATACAGATTTGAATCAAACTTGGCACAATTAATATTCATGCATAGGACATTAATTAAAAAATGCAATAAAAAGATGGGGTCATCGGGCTTGTTTTCGCGCTGTATGCCCTTTATTCTAAGTGTTTCAGTTACCGAATTACGCGAGAAGCGCTCGAAACTTGATCAACCGGAACAATTATTGTTCTGTAGCAAAAGCTACTGAATATTACTGAGAACTTGAGCCTACTTGTTTGTCCGGGCTATAATCTTTCGGTAAAGTAATTTAAAATTGCTCGATTTTGCAAAGTCGGAAATGTAATCAAATTGGAGCGCTACATCATCACGTCACAATCAGTGCCTGGCTCCAAATGCAGTTTCACGTCATTTATATATAAATAATACAACTTCTACTATCCAACTTTTTCTCTTCTTAAAATGTGTTTTCCGTGTACTTATTACGAGGAAATAACACTTAAAAAGGGGATGTCACTGTGCTCATTTCTTTACAACACGCGAGGAGCACAAATGTACGGCAAAGGGGCAACTGCGGCTTCAAATGATCATTTTCCGTGAAAGGGCTGGGGCGAGTTCCAGGACAAGACCTTCTTCCAAGAGGAGTTATCATGATTTTGAACAGCAACAGTGGCCTTTGTTGTCTCCCCTCAGATGGCCGGCGGGAATTGCCGCCGTCTTAGACGTCGCAATTTTATGCGCAATAGCAGATGCGCCATGCAAAACCGCAAGGGAATCACCTTAACGTGGTTTTTTCAAGTCGATGTTGCTGAGTACAAAGAAAAAATCGTGTCAATAAAATGAATGCAGCACGATCAGGTTTCTTCTTTAAACCAACAATAAGGCTTTCTGGCGTTGCCGTTGCCTTTGCCGTCGCCGATTCCCATACTCACTATTATCTGAGTAGCAGATAAACATTATTTATCAAACCGTTACTGAGGTTTCCACCTTGGAAAGCAATCTATTCGGTCAATAAATGGCTAGCCACCTCAGTTAAGAAGACATCTTTACCTGTGTTCACAAGAATCTGTTCTACTTTAGGAACCCTCTGTGACTTGGACAGTGAATGCCATTCTCCAGCAGAAGAGTTAAGTTGTCAAGAGCAAACCGATATCACTCGCTTCAGTGGAGTGTGCATGGCCAAGCTTGACGAGGGAGCAACTTGTGGTAACGCCATTCGCAGCATGTTTGACATCGCTCCCGGACTGTTTAAAAGAAGTGAAGAACTCCCAAACGTTTGCAAGAAGGGACTGGTGTGCAGGATTGTGGGGTATGACACGGATCGATGTACAGTTTTATTTACTTATTTGTTTAAAAAAATTCCTATTAATGCTTGGGTAATGCATCATCTCTTTATTCACCCAGCAGGACTAACTGACATTTATCATCTCCTTTTCCAAGAGTGGAAGAATTCCACATGTCGATAGCCTCAAGTCATAGCGGAATAACAAGACGATTGTTATATCTTGAACTTAGTTTAATGCCATAGGCCCCACTGGCCAGAGGATCCGAACTAGTTATCCGAAGTTCGTAAGTTCGGCTCCTTCCCGAGTATTCAGGCCTGAGTCATCACCGATAAAAGTGCGTGTCTCCTTGTTAATTTTGTTAGTAGTTGTGATTGTCTTACAAGGGTTTTATAAGACGGGAAAGTATAGATAGGTGTGATATTCGTCTGTACACGAGGTGGTAGAAACTTTGGTCACACCGCTGGTGTAAGGATAGCCTTATCATGTTTGATATTCACTGTTTATGCATAGTAATTATTTTACGCGTTTCATCATTTCATGAACATTTTTCCTTTAGGTTCTTTGGGCGCAAAGTCTGCCTAAAGGATTTGCCAGAACTTGCATCAGATGAGGAAAAGCCGGAAAAGAATGAGGTTTCAGTCGAGAAGAAAACAAAAACAGAAGACGGAAAGAAGGAGGACAAAAACAAGAAACTCAAATTCTAAATGAATAATACATAGAAACGTTAGAGCAGATAATGGATACCCTCTTGATCACTGTAAAACATTAAGACGATACATTTTAATAAATAAAGTAAATGGCAGGGTTACAACTTAAGTGGTAAATATTCCTATGTGAAATTCCCATTTCCGCATGCTCTGTGCCATTATCTCCACCCCAACCTGCAGCTGTGGCCCGTTCGTAAAGGGAAAAAAAGGGGTTGTTGTTTATGATCTTTGCTTAGACCGTCAGTTAACCATCGGTCAAACAAGACAACCGACACATCAATGGTAGGGGTCAATGATGGGTAAATGGATGGACCCCCCCTCTAGGCTTTTTAATAGTTTGGGAATATGTTGCAAGTTGAAATTAAACCTTAGATTATTCATAATTGACAAAACGCCGGAGGCCAATGAGACAAATTTTTAAACGGTCAATTTCTGTCTTCTCATTTTCCGAGCGCGATTTTTGCTCAAGCTCTGCATTGACATCTTTGAATGCAAAACCTTCCGCCATTATTCCATGAGGGCGCTTTGGATACTATTTGGCCATCTCGTCGGAATTGTGTCCTGTTAAACGAATGTTTCCCGACGAGATCACACAAAGAAATTTGCATGTTTTTCTGTTCTCGCTACACAAACCCAACCAAATTCACAGTCAAAAGTTAAGCAAAAGAACTGAAACTTAAGGCCCGGGTAAGCGGCTTTAACACTTGCTTCAACATCCATTCGATTTTGTTGAACGATGTTGACTGCTGGAGGAGGAGGGCAACGCCAGTTTCAACATACACGTTATTCCAAAATGGCCGCCATTTAGATAATCTTTTGTTTTTATTGAAATTAGACCTTGATGCCTCGTTCAAGGCAAAATATTCTTTTGAATTTTCAGCTCAAGCACGAGGCATCAAGGGCTAATTTGAATAAAAACAAAAGAATATTTAAATGACGGCCATTTTGGAATAAGGTCTATCGCTGTTCAACAAAATCGAACGAATGTTGAAGCAAATAATGAAGCCATTTGCACGGGCCTTTAACTGTCAATCAAACATACTTGGACTCGCGAATGGAATAAACGTCAACAAATTTTATGGAAATTGAATGCTTGGGTACTTCAAATTTTCGCTTCTCCCCACAAAGTTTCCAATTGGCGCGGTCATAAGAAATATGAGCTGATAAACAAGGTTTCGTAAGCCAGTCAGAACGCAAACATCGCAATATATTTTTATTCTTATTCTGTGTCCTCAACCACCAGTGAACCAGGAGTTGATTTTCCCTCAATTAATATATTAGAAGCAGAAGTACATGATCTTGAAGAGTGTAACTTGCAACTCTTTTCCTTGGAACAAAGCTGGGGATTTTTTTAGACTGCTCGCAGTCCCTTCTGAGTTAGTTGAACCGCCCGCTTTGGTCGCGCAAGCGAGCCGAAGGGAGATTGGTGAGAGAGCGAGATATACAATGTTATGCCCAAATATGGACAAAAATAAGATCGATGCTGCACACACGGAAAACTGCGCGAGCTACGTTACATTCAAATAAGAAAATTTGTAAACTACAAAAAAATCCTAGCTCTGAGCTAGAGTTAAACACTTCATCAGAAGCCTATTTACAGATTTTCACCATGAATACGTTGTTAATTTTCCGGTGTTGAACCAAAAATCGTAGGGAAAAATCGACATGTATAGGTGGTTTGTAACCAATCTCTAGAGAGACACATATGACAATGCTGCAATGTACAATTGCTGGTGGACGAACAAAAGGAGCTATTTAATATGAGAGATCTTTTGTTTTCGTCCAACAACATGGCCGCGATGACGTCACGTGAAAACCACCTATTTACCCCTTGTACGTCCTAGGATTAATTGCCTTCAAATTCTGGTTCCCTAAAAGAAAAGGCGTTTTCAAGAATGCCACTTCCATTTAAGTACTATTCTATTAAAATCATGATCAAAGAAAAATTACTTTGCATTGAAGGATGATTTAGTATGTCCCGTGACAATGTTAATTTTTATTTTGTATTTTGAATTTAATAAGCTTCCTTACATTTTAGAGAAAATAAATCAAGTTTTAGTTTTGTACTACGAGTGAGGCATGTATCAAAAGATGACCTTAGTTTTGCATGCGCTGGAAACCGTCTCCAACCGAGAAAATTCAATTGCCTTGACCTCACAAAAGACGATTTCGTTCAGGCCTATACGTTAACAATCAGTCTTCATCCTCTTTCAGGCAGATGAAATGCAAACCTTTTATCCTGTAAAAAGAAAAAAAAATTCAAGAGTTAACTTTTCCAAGAAATAGTGTAACACATATTACTTCGTAATTTGAAGAGACATTTTTCCCAACGCCCTCTCAAGAACAAAAGGGAGCTAAAGCAACGATAACGGCGACGGCAACAAGAACCTCAAAAAATTGCATATTTAGTGGGCAAAAACAATAGCTTTGCACGCTCTACACGTGCGTTTTTCACTTTTGTCCATTTCTTTGCCGTCGCCAGAAAAACAATAGGGAACTTAAGCAACGACAACGGCGACGGCAACGAGAACGTCACAAATTTGCATATTTAGTAGGCAAAAACAATAGCTTTGCACGCCCTGCACGTGTGTTTTTCACTTTTGTCTATTTCATTGCCGTCGTCAGCAAAACTACAACGTGAAATAGCCAAATTTTAGGTTTTATGGAAAACGTCATTACTTGAGGATAAATTTTCATTTTCTGCCCTAAATTGAGCGCCGTTCCTACCAGCGTCATTTTTGAGGAACTACCAAACCCCCGTCATATTAAAAAAGTTGAAATATTAACGAAGCGATTACAATAACGCGAATTTATATTTTGAGATGACGTTCTCGTTGCAGTCGCCGTTGTCGTTGCTTAAGTTCCCTAATAGGGAGCTTACGAAACGAGGACGACGACGGCTACGAGGACTTCATTTAAAAATACGAGTTCGCGTTATTCATATCACTACGAAACTATTTCATGTCGTTTCGCGTTAAAAATGTGTAGTAACTGTCGAGGAATTAAACTGGTATGAGTGAGTTGGAAGCGTAGAGAGAGAACTGAAAATTCATCGTCATGTGCTAACGTCCTCCACAGAACCTTAAATTTGGTCATTTCACGTCGTCATATTGGAGATGACGGCAAAGAAATGTACCAAAATGTAAAAAGCACGTGCAGAGCGTGCAGAGCCATTGTTTTTGCTCACTAAACCTATTGTTTTATAGCGTCGTCGTTGCCGTCGGCGTCGTCGTTTCGTAAGCTCCCTAATAACGTGAAATAGCCAAATTTGAGACGTTATCAAGAACGTCAGTGCTTGAGGATAAATTTTAGTTTTCTCCCCTAAATTAAGTGCCGTTCAGATGAGTGTCATTTTTGTTAAATACCACGAGGATACCTGAACTTCGAGCCAGGATTCGAGCTAGGATCCGAGCCAGGATTCGAGCTAAGATGAGCTTTCTCCGCTATTTATTCTCGAATCTCTCGGTTCGGTTATGTCTCGAATCGGTTAAGTTAGGTCTATTTGCGGTGGTTCTAGTCTAGTTAGGTCTAGTTAGGGTTAGGGTAGGTCTCGGTTAGGTTAGGTTAGGTTAGGTCTCGAATCCTGGCTCGGATCCTAGCTAGGATCCTGGCTCGAACCCTGGCTCGGATCCTCACTTTATTCTTAGTTTATCTCGGTTGTGGTAAATACCACACCCTTGTCATATTTGAAAAGTTGAAAAATAAAAAGTCACGGAGTAATTACAACAACGCGAATTTATATTTTGAGATGATGTTCTCGTTGCCGTCGCCGTTGTCGTTGCTTAAATTCCTTAATTTCGTCTTTAAAACAACGGTATCGAACAAAGAAACATCAAGTTCAATGTAACAAGGAAATAATTATATCTCTCAGAAAGAGCGCACGCTAATACTGGCAAACTTCTGCAGTATTAAATTTAATAGTTTGTTTCCGTTGCTTCATTTGAGCCTCCAGAGATATAATAAGCAACTTGCTAACCTCATTCTCTCGTGAACTACTGCAAGTCACGGCTTCGGGAGCCTGTCAAATGGAGCCTCTATTTACATTTATTCCTTGGGTCAACCCTTTCCCGAATATATCTATTTTTCAATGGCATTTTCCCAGGAAAAATGTCATTTCCACGGCAAAAACGAGAAAAAAAAATCCAGCTTGATGCGTGTTTGTTGGGTTATGTGACGTAAAACAATAGCACTGTCATAGATCTGTCTTGATTGGGCTTTTAACGTCGAAACCGGCAAGAGAGGCCTTCTATTAATAACCCTACTTGGGAAAAGGTTGATTCCGAGGCACAGTATGAAAGGAAGAGGCTCCATTTCATGGGCTCCTGACGGTAGTTACAATCTATAGTCATTGCCGTGTTGCCGAGTCCAAATTAGTAAAGTAAAATTGAATTGCCAGTTTATTAGACAATCAAGGTATCATGGCTTATATGCCAAAGTAACTCAAGCTTACCCAACATTCTTACACTGCAGTCCATCTTTGCATGGCCCACAGTCCGGTTCCACCATCCCGCCGTTGTAAATGTGGTGAAATAAATTGATTGGTCCACACGATTCAAACTCATCCAACATTGGCTTGCATATAGAAGTGTGTGAATTCACCGAAATTTCCCGAACGCAACACGACTCCTTGCTGAGGCAGTCCGACGTTTTATCACAGTAAGTTCCAGGTTCACCCTGTTTGACTCCTTTGGTGCAGTGACCGTATTGGCAGACATACCCTTCACAGCATGTACCTAGTATGTGACAATGAAAAACGCTGGATGTTTTTTTTTCTGCGTACACTGTACAGAAATCAGCAAGCTATCTCAGAATATGTAAGCTTTTAAGAGTATACATATGAGAGTTTATCATTATCATCAAAACATTGGATCCGTTTAACGTATTGTACCCTTGTGCTGCATTAGACCTCTTATGATTGGCTAATATGAAAACACAAACAAAACTAAGCCCCCCCTTCTTTCCCTGGGTGGTGCTTCTAAAAATAAAAAGATACACGACAGGTTGACTCAGAGGGTTAATATAGAAGATGGAGGGCTCGTGTTATTGGTCACTGTTTTTTATATTCCTCAACTTTTTGAGGGGTTTCCATGAAAAATACTTGTGAAATGTTTGTGGCTAGTCTGACGAGGCGTTTCGTCTCGGCCAAGAGACTCTTCAGAGACCTTTAGAATTCAAAGGCAAACTCGTTGAGCATCGCACCCGAAGTCCCGTTCGCAAATTCTAGTTGTTGATAGTCTGGCCCTCTACGCAGAAGGATTCCCAACCGTGTAATCACGAGTTAAATTTTTACGGGACGGGACTTTAAGCGCGATGCTCAACGAGTTTTCCTTCGAATTTTAAAGGTCTCTGAAGAGTCTCTTGGCCAAGACGAAACACAGCGTCAGACTAGCCACGAACATTTCACAAGTATTTGACAATAGTTTGCGTTTCCATGGAAACAGCTCAAAACATCTCGAAGAAAAGCAGCAATTGTTTTTATCGCTGAAAATGGTGTTGGACATATCCTGACAATTACAAGACAGAATATTCTCCTCCTTTTGACACTGTTCATCATCTTCGCAAAAAAGAGAATGAAAATATTTTATTTACAGTCCCCTGATTAAAATCTCCTAATCATACACAGATAACGCAACAAAGACCTTTTTACGCCGTCTTGGATAAGTTGGTAAATTAAATAAAAGAAACTACTGTTAGAGCCATTAAAAGTTAAAAGGAATTTAAGACTTAAAGCAAAAACTTAGATATTCGACAAAATATTTAGTTTTAAATCCCTCGAACATCAATAGGGAAGAGAACAGATCAAGTAAGATCACGTCACTTTGTTTTTACGCCCCAGGAAATGGTTTTAAATTCCTCCTAATTTATTGTTTGGGATCCAACATGACGACTTGTTTTTCTGAGCTTAGCTTTGACCTACAGAATTAGGGAGAAGTGCCAGTTCGTTTTCCACATACTGCGAGCAGCCTTTCCTTTGCTCTAAAATCATTGAAACGAACGTCTAGTCCGCGTAGGTTATTAAACTTTCAAAATAGCTGAAGCTGCGGGTCGCAAATACCGCGGGCGTTGGTTATAGGGAAAAAACCTCTCGGTGCAGAGCAGAGAACCAATAAACTCAATCCACTTAAAGCGTCAAACCCGGGAATCGATCCCGGGTCAGATTGGTGGAAGGCAAGTGCTCTCAACACTACGCCAGCCCTGCTCCCCCCTGCCATGTGTTCTGCGTACAAAACAAATAAGAATACCCACCAATGAAATGACAAGCTGCATTAACGTGTAGACAATCTCTGCAGGTATGTACGTCACAAAATTTCCCGGGGGGACAATCTTTGTTGACATTGCACTCGTCAGTGCAACCCTTGCAGACCACTATTGCAGGGAAACGCCATGGAGTCATCCGCATATTGAAACCCGAAATGAATTGCTACAGAAAAAAAAATCACTAGTCAAATCATGTCAAAATGAAATCGAATTGGGTGAGAAGGTATTCGGTCGATTCGTTCAACAACGAGTGTTTTTTTTTTTTTTCAAGGTTCTTAAGCCAAGCACGAGTACTCTGCAAATTGGGGAAGCTAAAAAGTAACTAAAATCAGAAAAAATCAAATCAAACGTTGATTTTTGAAGAGAGGGGAAACCGGAGTACCCGGAGAAAAACCTATCGGTGCAGAGTAGAGAGCCAACAAACTCAACCCACATATGGCGTGGAATCCGGGAATCGAACCCGGGCCAGATTGGTGGAAGGCGATTGCTCTCAACACTATGCCAACCCTGCTCCCTCCTGCCATGTGTTCTGTGTATAAAGCAAATAAGAATACCGTTGTATAGGGAGTTTGCAGTCTGACCCCTTCAGTTATTCCAAAACAGGTAGTTTCAACTTCTGCGACTGAAATGGGAACACCTATTTCTAAATACTTAGGAATTTGAGCTTTTTTCGGAAGTTGTTACTGGCCCTAGTTTTAAAGTTCACTAGGAACTAATCGATTGTGGAGTGAAGCAAGACTAGACCTATTTGGAACCAAGTAGCCTGTCTAGCTGGCGGGAGGCTGTAGCGAGCGCCGAAGCCGAGCGGAGAATGGGGAGGACCACTGTGAAATTGCCAGGAAATAGGCCTTAATCACACGGCAGCCATGTTGATTCCCAAACATGTTTTTGCGCATCGAAACTCGTTCCCAGACATTTCAACTCGAGGCTCCGGGTACGAAATCTATTGTCTATGGCCAATATGGCCGCTGCGCGAATAAGGCTTATCTCGATATATTAAAATGGGCCCTTTGCAGCTGGCGATCACATGGTACAAAAAGCGCCATACTGGAGAGCAAATTGAGCACTGGGACAACTAAAGCAAAGAAAATGTAAATTAAGTTGCTTTGTTTTAGATGTCCCAGTGTGCAATTTGCTCTCCACCTAGTATGGCGGTTTTGGTACCATTTCATCGCCAGATACAAAGGTCCCATTCAGTCCTAAACAAAAGGCGTCGTCGCGAGGCTCTGGGGAATAAAATCATACAAATCCTTATTTTTATTACCCACAGCCTCGAAATCATGTTCATTGTTTTAATTTAAACTTTAATATATCCGCGAAATTGGGCTATTTCACAGCAGCCCTCCCATTCTACGCGCGGCTTCGCCGTTCTTCGCCGCTCGTTACTTGCTCCCCGCGCCAACATCCAGCCCGATAAGCAAGCTAGGGACTTGAGATCACTTGACCAGCCGGCAAAGTGAGGTTTTCAAAACTAAATAAACTGACAACTGCTAATGATCCCACGATAAATAATTAGTCTTAAGGCATCTAATCGGTACCGTTCCTCTAAAAACAAATCCCGGCTCGAGAGATCTTAAGGAAGCAAGCTATAAAGAATTTCGATTCGTTTTATGTTTCTAAAACGGTATCTATTTATAACTGAGTAGGATGAACCGGCGATAAAAAGCTTCCAGTCCTTAGAGTTTATATGGCAACAAATTAAGTTAAAAATTCGAAAGATGCTATTCCCCGTAGCTTTTCAAATTACCGTAAAACAACTTAAAATATTTGATACCAGGTAATCAGAACCTCTACACCTTACGGACAGGGATGAAGTTTGGGCCGAGTCAGGTACCAACTCCCGTTTCATGCAATGCCATCGGTTTACTACCCAAACAACAATAACAGACTAAACAACAGAAGAACAATGACTTAAACTTGAAAACACCAGGAGCTGCTAGGAATGAAATATATGTATATATTTGAACCAATGACCTCTGCGATATCGTTGCAATGCTCTACCAACTGAGCTTTGACGCTCTTAGGAAAGTCAGAGGTGTGGGGTGAAAGTCGTTACTGCAAACAAACAACAATAAAAGCAAGCGGACATACGCTAACACCAACCCGGTGTGGCAAACACCAGCCAAAAGGCCGAAACAGCTGTCCATGGCAGCTAATTGACCGGGTGAAATGGTTGTGCGCATGCGTGATGTGTTGGCCACACCGGGTTGGTGTTAGCATGTGTCACCTTGCTTTTATTGTTGTTTTTAATTTACGTGACACACCGATCTCTTAATGTGATCCACCTTCCCACACGCTTGCCGTGGGAGAACAGTTTGCTGTTCCCAACCCAGCTTACCACATGTTTGGCATGTGAAGCTACCAATTAAAGGGGTGCTAAACACTTTCAGCTACGCTGTGCTGATGACGCCCAAAAGGCGTTAGGGTTAGGCATGGCATGTTTACATGATATATAGATATATAGATTTAGCTGAGCCTAAAAACGGATCTCTCGGTTTATTTATTGTAACAATAAGTTAGCCTTGCTTGAGCCTGCGATCTAATCGAAACCCAGTACCTAGTCATCAGTCAGCTTTGAAAAAAGCAGCTGACCTCGATGAGCGTTAAGCTTGAGCCCGCAACATGGGCACATAAAACTGGTCAGCGGATACAATGATTTGACAAGTGTCAACTGACCTTAACATCATCATCATCATGAATCCTTATAGCCCCTATTGGCGCATAGGGCCGCTTAATTTTTTGCGGTTTTTATCTTTTTTTTTTTTTTACAGAGGAAGGGGGGGGGGGGGGGGGGGGGGGCCCCCCCAACCCCCAACCTGGAGGGCCAGTGGTTTTCTGTAGGGGTTTTTCTTCTCTTGGCACACAGATTCCGGCTATTTAAAGCCGCCGGACCCTCGCCTGTCGCCGCTGCCATTCGGCTGGTGAAGCATTCCCAGGGGCTACGATGACGGAAGGCAGTTCTCAGTATTTCAAGGAGAACAATGGTGGCACTTGATAAACTCACTGGGACCTGTTACCTGTTGCCATAGCATTGACCATAACATGGATGTCCAATATCAAAGAGATTTACGCTGTAAACTAGCTGGAGATAAATCCAAGTATTGATTCTCTAAAGTTGAGCCCGCAATATGGTCAAGTGATACTGGTCACATCGGCATACATACAGAGGTGGACGGTCCTACTGTGATCAAAACCTTTCTCCTCTAGATGGGTTACCATTTTCTCTTACCAATGGTGCTCCGCGCGAGTGCACCCAGACCTCCGCTTTCTTTTGTCATATGACCCGCATGGACCCGCGCGCGTTTCGTTGTAAAACTATTCGTCGGAAAAAGCAGAAAGACCCTATTACTGAACACGTTTACGAAAGTAGATGAAAATTTCGTCGCCTCTAACCATCTCAATCAATTTACAACCAGACGGAAAATACAAACAACATAATAGATACCTCTTTTGTTTGACCGAGCCATTGACCGAGCCAAGTCGGGCAAGCGAGAGAATATTTGGCTCTCGATCAAAAGGCAATGCCTGACTTCGAGCCAAATATTTTCCTGTTCACACCTCCTGTTCAGTCAATAGGCACAAGCTATGACCCTGTATAATTAACTAAAAATAAAGAGAAAATTGTAGCCGAGTTGGTAGTGATGATTTCACTGATAATCAAACCTATATTTACATTTCAACTTACACGTTTGTCGCCTTGTAAATTCCGGAATCTCTGTTTGAGGAAAACCCTGGTGGTGTTTTTTGTGCCATAGGAAATGGGCATTTCGTACAGCAGCATTAAAACTGGTAAAAACGGTCCGATTTTCAACAACATTTCACGGCATTTTAGAGAACAAAGCAAAAACCAGTAGGCTGTTTTGTCTGATGCAAACCTTGAATAATTTATGCTCGTTCTCAAAAGTACTCAAAATGAAGAAGACGAATTTGTGACACTGATCATCGTGGGCTACGTTGTGATTTGCATGCGATTTTTAAGTATACATTTCGTCAAGTGTAGGGCACAGAGAAAAGTCCATTAACGTAGCAGGGTGTGGAAAAAACTTACACAAAGACTTGAACTACACGTAACGCGATGAAAAATGCAAGAGCACATTTCCCCGTTTCTACATGGGGGAAAACAAAGACAAGTGACTTCACTGCTCTTTCTTCGGTTTGTCTCTTTGCTATTAGACGTTAGTCGACATCTGCTTTTTTTCCAACCAGTGGCCCGTTTCACGAAAGTCTCGAAAGCTTTTCGGTCATTTACCAAACTGTCATCGGCTTGTTGTGATGATCTCGTCTTTTAACATATTTTCAAGATAACCTGAAAAAGCAAAATGATTGTAAAGTTTGGTGACTTAAAATCTCTTAGTTCTTGAGACACAGAGGGCTTTGTGACACCCGAAAAAGAGCCGAAAAGTTTCGGGACTCTCGGAAAACGGGCCCCAGAACCAACTGTGTCTACCGAGTATAATTTCACTTGTCGCCAGCGACGAAAACCGATTTAATTGTTCCTCTCAAGAAAGTGTTGTTCTGGCATCATTACATAACACCTTTTGGAATACAGGTCTTCATACTGCATTCAAAACATTAAGAGAAAGTACAAATCGATCATGCATGGTCTCAAATAAGTAGAACTGACCGGCTGCATTCTTCGAGAAGAAACCTGAATAAACTTTTTTTTCTCAAGTTAAGCGCGAGGGAGAGTTTAAACGGTATCGTTGCTAAGAAATGGCAAAGAAGATTCAGCCACTTTTTAAAAAAAATATCCCTCTTTATTACTCAAGTAGTTTTGTGATAGTGGAACTTCTCCCAATATTCATTACCCGTCCAAATTAATGACTACTTGTAGAGACAGGTTCTTTCTTTGCCTAAAGTATTTTAAGCCCCATTCTATAAAATTAAAAAGAAACAAAGTTTTCACAGACTAATATAGCTTAACTGAATTAATTGATTGGAAGTTAGATTTATGCTTGATAGTAAAAACTAATTTTCATTTACATCAGAGTTATCGATCCTCAGCGGTTGGTTGAAAACTTGTACCAGCATTTAAGAAGAATGGAAAGGATAAACTGAGGTATCCATAAGTCAGTTCTTTACCTTCTATGTGTTACTTTTAAAATCAAATTTTGCCTCGAAAGCTTTGAACAAATACATACATTTATTTAAAAGTCATTTGCTCCAGGCTCAGTGAATCAGTTCTGTAATGTTATTCTTAAAAAGAACTTCACGAGCGAAAAATTGACAACTCGCATTTAAAAAGCGTCTCGCCAAACTTAGTAGCATCTTTTATGCTCTTCGCAATTGCTGAAATCACACCCAGTAAGTCTGTGATCATAGCAATATTCGAATCTTACATTTTCAAGGGTGTCCCTTAAAGTAATTAAAATAGCAATAATTTACGTCGGAGTCAGTGGTTTTCACACACATAATTCAGCCATTCACTAGTCAGAAACCAAAGGCAGACGAAATGCTTATGCCTTGTTCACATCCTCGTTGGATAGGAGAACATTCAATAACGATGTTGTGTAGTTGTTCAACCAATCAGACCAATCAGGGAAATGTCCCAATACGTGTTGTATCGACAACTGAACAAAACATTGAAAAGGTAGTTTGAGTGAATGCCGTATTTGTCCCAAGGTTGAACACTTATTTAAGAACTATAGCCAAATAAACATTTTCCTCGAATTACTTTGCCGTGCTTTATGAACATATGCAAATAAATCCGACGATGTCTTGCTAGCAATAGTACAATGAGTGGAAACATATCTACCACCGTGTCGTGTCACGTTGCGTACACGACAGGATGCTGAATAAAACACGTCGAGCACACCATATTCAGAAAAAGAGGCGAAAACCTACCCAACGTACGATATCTCCTCTTAAACCCCAAACCCTCCCTTCGTGCCAGATCACACTGTCTCAAACCCAGGTTACTTGCCGGTTTGTCATGTCGACATTCACGCTGTTTTTAGTGAAAAAGTGACAATTTTTCGGATGAGCAGTGAGTACGGGGGGAAGGACAGGCCCACAAAATAGCTGCATGGATGATATAAGTTGGAGGTGACATAAAATACTCTGTTCCAGTCTCACAGACATGGTTTGTATTATCTTGTTGACTGTCACAAAGGGGGTGTCACGGTCACCACAGGGCCCCCTGGCTATGCCCTTGGACATTCCTTGAAAAAGACACAGTTGATTCAAATCGACAAAAAACCTGACAAAACAAAATGCACATTGATTCAAACTATTCCAATGTTTTCTTAAAAACTGTGACAGTTACCACTGCCCTAAACTTGTATGACTGACCCGTGTGGCTTATATGTTTGCAATTTTACAACTGTTCCAATGCCAGTCCAGGTACTTATGGTGGTGGGGTCACTGAGGTTTTCAAGATCAGTGCGGCGCACGACTTGGCCATCTTTCACTTGAAACATTGGGTAGTTGTTTTTCGCGTCCACGTCAACGAACGGAATGTAGTCGGTCACTTGGCTGGAACTTGGAGTTCTCTCCGGGTGCAGAAATGCTTCCTCTACTTGTTTCACCGAGGCCTGAAAAGCAGCACTAACCACCTCCAAATTTCTTTTACTTTCTTTATTCAGTAGCATACCATCGCCGTATGCAATCCACTTATCTCCCCTTTTGTTTGTGACTCGCAGGCCATACTTGTTGTCTTCATCGTGCATGTATTTAGTTAGTAAGTGACCAACTTTAGATGGAGTGACTTGGTCGGGTAGTTCACGCCTGGGTGTTCTTAAAATGAAATGTTTCTTTGTCAGAGAAGTTTATCAGATAACGGGACGTTTTCTATGGAGAACATTTGCGAGGATTTTTTTTTCGCACCGGACAACATTACTGACACAGCAAGTAAGATGATGCAAGGTATGCGTACATAAGTTGCTGACAAAATTCTTATCTCATATGCCCACTGGCAAAGCTGTCTGTAAGAAAATGACACGCGAATGCATCGATGGAATACGCTTCTTGAAGGATCCGATCTTTTTCTTCAGATGTTTTGCCTTTGCTTGCATCCCTGGCCTTTTCTATAGCCAGTTCATGGCCAACCAAATAAGCGTCTTTTACTGACGGTACGAAATGATCGTAATTGCTCAGAGCTATATTCATGTATCTGCCGAATTTGATCGGTTTTCCCAGGATCCAAATCCCACCAGTCAAAGTGTCCCACTTTTCGCTTAATGTGTTTCCAAGGTTTTCCAAGGCTTCACTGGGAGGCTTTCCGTCCTTCAGAGCAGCGTCAACAGCATTCCTTTCTTCCTGCATTATTTCTAGTATCTTGTCAACTTCTTTCTTTATGTCCTCGTAAATGGCATGCGCTAAAGTGGAATATGCTGCCATAAAGCGCTCGCGACGACCACGTGCTATGTTTTCAGACTTTTCACCTTGATCAATGATAGGATGCTCAGGTACGCCATAGAAATCTCCCGATAGTGCAGTGATTTCACCAAAAGAAAGCTGCAATCCGTTGGGCAACGTTAGGTACATAGTTACCTCTTCGCCGATGTGAATGTGTTCTGAGCTAGCAAATTTTTCTACAAAGTGCGTCCGATACATTTCTGACCGATTACAGTTTGACTTGATCAGCAAAATAGACACGTTTGACACCTGTAAATTTGTTTTTTTTTCCAGTTGAATCAAAACCATTCACAGCTTTCAGTTTAATTAATATTGCCTCCGCAATGCGGAAAAATGTTAAACAATGACATTTAAGGTTAAAGGTGGTAGACCACAGTTTTGATAGAGTTTGAGTACTTGTCATTCGTTAAGGGCATTATTAAGTTGAACAAAGGAATTCTGAGAAAAAAATCAGTATTGTCTTAGCAGCTTTATTCTTGACTATCAAACCAACAGTTTGCTGAAAGTTGTTCGAGTTAATTTCAAACATGTGTGTAAGTTTGCTAGAAAAATTAAGGAGTGGAATTAAAGTAAACCTTGACAATAAATTTAGGTTGCCATGGGTACCACTCGAAAGTGCCAATACCATTCGTTAATCAGTCTTCCATCGCTATATTGCATGTACTAAAACCCGAACCACCGAAACCATGGTTTTTTTGTCTCGTGGACATTAATTATTTCGGATCCGGTAAATGAAAGACCAGCCTTCATTCTGGTGGGGTTTTTTGACAAAATTTCACCAAGTGTTTTTACTAAATTGAAATAGTTTTCTAAGTCATAAACGTGGCAATCAAAGCTGGCCCAGTTCAGGTCTCCACTTGTACTCAAACTATGGGGTGAAAAATATCTAACTTTAAAAAGACTCACTTATCTTACCACAAAAAGGCCGTTTTTTTAGCGCGAGCTTGGCTTGAAAATGCCGTAGACCCTGATGGTAACTCGCCCTCGACATCAGAGGATTCCGTCACGTCTAACCATCTCATTTTAATTTGCAACCAGGCGGAAAATTATAAGCAACAGATTAGATCATTATGTTTTTAGGATATTAATAGTTTTTGTATGAAAAATCGTTTCATATTTAAAGATTCTAAAGAGGCCTTTGATAAAAAAACGTGTTGACTGAGCCAGGTCAGGAAGGGCGGGAATATATATCATGGCTCTCGGTCCATAGTAACGCAAGGCGTGACCTCAAGCCAAATATTTTCTTGGTCAGACCTCGTGCTTGACTGAAAATAAAGAGAAAATTATGAGAATATTTCATCGACAATCAATAATAATCAGTCAAAACTCGGCTATTTTTCATTTCTTCTTTCTGGCACGTTTGTCGCCACGTATATTCCGGAATCTCTGTTTAATTGAGAAAAGCCCTGGTGATGTCTTTTGTGCTATAGGAAATAGGCATTTCTAAGAGCAGTATTAAAACTGGTAAAAACTGTCCTACTTTAAAAACCAGTAGGCTGTTTTGTCTGATATAAAAAAAAACCTTATATAATGTTTATCCATGGCTGCTAGTTGACCGGGTGAAATGCTTGTGCGCATGCGTGATTTGCTGGCCACACCGGGATGGTGTTAGAGTGTGTCACCTTGCATTTTTTTGTTTTATATAATGTATGCTCATTGCCAAAGGTACTCAAAATGGAGGAGCAAAATTTGTGACATTGATCGTGGGCCGCGTTCTGATTGGCATGCGATTTTAAGTATAGATTTCGTCAAGTGTAGAATGCTGAGCAAAGTCTATTAACGTAGCAAGATATGTAGGAAATGAAAAACTTACACAAGGACCTTAACTTCAAATAACCATGAAAAATGCAAGAGCACCGACAGTCTCGTTGCTTAAGGGGAGCGACTCCATGGGTCACGTTTTAAAATACCATAATACTCCTTGTTTACCCTCCAAAACTTTGTATAAGCATTGTTTCCAGTTTCTCTTGGGACTTATAATGGTCCCAAGATAACTAAAAACAATGCTTATTCAAAGTTTGGAGGGCAAAAAAAGAGTATTATGGTATTTTTGAACGTGGAGTATTCCTCTTTCCTCTGCTCGTCTCTGTGCTATTAGGCTTTACTCGACAACTGCTCAACAAATACAGCTGTATAACTTTTTATGTCAAGAACCAGAGCCGACCTTAATTACGGTCAAGATTGAGTCTACCGAGGGATAATTCAACAATCTATTGCCAGCGACGAAAACCGATTTAACGTCATCGCCGCCATGTTGGTGGACGAAAACAAAAGATTTCTCATTAGCTCCTTTTCTTCGTCCACCACCAATTGTACGTTGCAGCATTGTTTTCTGTGTCTCTAGAGATTGGCTGCAAACGACCTAAAGTGTTCGGAATGCCAGTTTTATAGTGGATTTTTAAAATACACATCGATCATGGCTTTAACAGTAGCAATGACCGCATTCTAGGAAAAGTAAAACCGGTAGATTTTGCCTTCTCATGTTGCGCGAAATACGAGTTTAACGGTATCGTTGCGAAGAAAAAGGCAGGGAAGAGTCAAGTTCATTTGCTCTCTGTGTTACACAAGTGATTTGTGGTAAGTCTGAGGCCCAAATCAGACTTGAATAAGGCTCTTCAGCTTCCACTTCGGATCTCGTGATTATAGCGCGGGAACAGTTTTCGTTCTCTTGCTAAGTGGTAAATTTTGCCAAAGCAAGATCAGTTATTGTTTCCTTCAGCTGAAAGAAAACCAGGTCATAATTAGATGATTATAGTGACTGATTGGTCGACGTTTAAGTTGTATGTCACTATAATCTTTCCTCTGGGTGGGAATACAGCATCGGCGCTAAATTTACAAATGGCTTGCTACCGTTTTGTCAATGTTGAGGACGCGAAGAGAATTTCAATTGCGAAGAGCGTAAAGGATAATATTACGTTTGGCGTGAGTCTTTTCGAAGGCAATATGTCAATTTTCTGCTGATAAAATCATTTTAGCCTGAGCCTAAGGATAATAATTTTAAAAGAAATGTATATAAATGTACAAAGCATGTTTAGCAAAATTTGATTTTAAGAAGAACTAAGAGAGAGTAAAAAGTTAAAAGCAATACAAATTAAAATTATGGTTACCTAGGCCTCAGTTTGTCGACTTAGACTGGACTGAACCCATCTCTTTTCTTTTCATTGTTTTTAAGTGCTGGTACCAGTTTTTAACCAACCACTGGAGATCTCTCAGTTTTAAATTAAAAATATTAGTTTTCTAAAATGGTACTTTTCCAATCAATTGACTCAGTTGGATTGTATTAGTTTTATCGTTAAATCTATGAAACTTTAGACAGTTTTTATTTTATTTTAGAGAACGTAGCTCAAGGTAGATTAGGCTAAAAAAAAGAACTTGTTTCTATACAAAGCCATTAATTATAAAACAGTAAATGAAATAATAACTAAAACTAGACAAAATATCTTCACCTTTGGCTATAGTCAGGGGCTTCGCGAAAAATTCGGGCTTCCTGAGTCCTTTTAGGGGGAGAATGAAGTTAAAGTCGAATTGGTGGCTTTTGATAATTACTACATTAAGCCAGTTTTGGTTCTTGTCGGCGATTCCCAGAAAACAAACGTCTCTAAAACAAAGATGGAAAAAGGAAACGAAATCATCCCATGATGAAAGAGTTAAAAAGGTATGAAATTAAAGTGAACATCACAAATTTCCGTGTTTTATCGTACAGTGGTGCTATTATTTAACTAAAATCAACTAGAAAACATATAACAGAAACTGTTTGGTTAACGCAATTAAGGAGCAAGCGGGACTGGTAATTACATTTGCAAAATCAGTGGCGTTATTAAAGCACGAAATATTCCAACATCCGTGAAATCAAAGAGTTGAGCGAGAGTTTGTTTCACAAAAAAACATCGAAGAGGATGGTAAGTGACTTTGGCTAATGTTTCATTCTAATCGACAAATTGATTCTTTATGAAGCTGTTGAAATAAAGCACGAAATTCAATTTTTGTTTACTCAGTAAGTTATTTGTTTAATAAAACTCTCATCAGTGTTAAAGACTGATTTTCACATTCAATGTTAGTTTGCTGAATGTTTACAATCTTATTCAGGAGACAGAAATCACCCAAATGCACAGGAACGAGCAAGCTACGAAGCTAGTCATTCGACTTACTTCAATTTACTCAGCATTAGCCTTATTAATAGTAAAGCACTATACTATTGAGCAGGAAATGAAGGTTCAAATGTTTCGTGGGACAAGCCCAAAGGGTCAAAGAACGTTAAATCAAGGGGCCGCCCATGTCACACCAAGGAAACTAGACTAGACTAGATTAAGCTTTTAATCCAATGTCGATAAGGCAATCTTCCGCGGGTGGTCGTCCGAAGAATTTCAAGCCTCTTAGATTATTGTGTCCACTCAGTTGAATGTTACCCAGGGAAGTCTGTTAAACGGGGGTTTATACGGATCTCCTAGGGGGACGTAGCCATAGGGTGTAGTAGTATGGCGTATGTAGTAATTTAAAGCCAATCTGAGGATACCCCTACTTATGAGATCCATCTCAATTTGCCGTTGAATCCACTTGTATACATTTTCTAAATGCCATCAAACTAAAGCCTAGAGTGAAAACGCTTTTTTGGCTTTTCTTACTTAAGAACGGAGCCTACTATTGTTATTGCGCATACGTTCTGGGCATCTCCAGATACTCGGATTTCCTATCGGTAGTGCATACTAATGTAGGGATATTTTTGCGAGGTTTAAATTTATGCGGAGAAAGCAGAACTTAGCAAGTGGTCTTGGTATCCTAAAAGAAAATTGGGGGTAACCATGCATTTTTCAGAGATAATTAAGCTCTAATTTGGAAAGGAATGTGGTTACCCCCAATTTTCTGTTTGGATTTTAATAACAGTTGTTGAGATCTGCTTTTTCCGCATATTCAGTAAACCGCGCAAAAATACCTTTAAATAGTAGGTACCGTCCTTAAAACTAAATAATGCAATCAAAATTTGATAGACGTAAGTGTATCAACTTCTCTTGTACTTATAATAAGGCTGTCCTTTCACTTCCAATTGGCTATATTTATTATTTGCAATCCTAGGCAATCATGCCAGATCCACAAATGAACTCTGAGATGCCATCAATAGGCAGTGAGGATGCAGAAAGAGCTCAACCACGAATGCTTGCTCCAGGATATTACTCTCAAGAGTGCAATGCACATAAACCTTGCGACCAAGGTGGGTACTGTGACGAAGTGGTTCAAAACAGTTTCAACACTTAGCTTTCAAGGGAATGTCATGGCAGAATGATTGAATCTACAACTCTGTTTTACGTAACGGTAATGTTACATGTGTGAAATGCAGAAGTGATCCTCGCACTTCAAGCCTGATTTACACTGCGACATATACATAAGCATAACGAAGTTCACGCTTCTTGCATAAGCATCAGAGAAGTAACATACGCAAGCACAGTTAGCTCCAGAAAAAAAAAAAAAACCACTGGAGAATGGGACGAGCCACGTTTCCAAAAATGGCGGACGATCTTTTGCTCATGTTTATGTTGCACTGTTTTAGATAGTTATTAACGTGACATAAGCATAAGCATTGGCATAAGCATAAGAAAATGAAAACGATTTCTTTTTCTAAT
Source organism: Montipora foliosa (assembly GCF_036669935.1). Taxonomy (NCBI): domain Eukaryota; kingdom Metazoa; phylum Cnidaria; class Anthozoa; order Scleractinia; family Acroporidae; genus Montipora; species Montipora foliosa. Next base: position 61,324,909 of record NC_090874.1, read on the forward strand.
GCTTATGTTTATGCTTAAATTACTCCTCGTTCACACAGCTTAGGTTTATGCATTTGTTTATGTTTATGCTTATGCTTATGCTTACGTCACAGTGTAAACCAGGCTTAACTGGACAATTTAAACAATTGTCTCTTAAAATAGACACCTGAAAAATCACATCTAAATTTCGTCTATAGTCCGAAACACCAATAATTGCGTAACAAAAGGTGCATATAAATGGTAATTTACTTTAGCAACAAAAGGTAATCTCAAAATACCTTTGATTTCATGTCCGATAGATAATAAAATTAGATCAGTTGCTCAGAATATTCACTGTGAATATAAGCAACCAATAAGCGTCCTTTGGATTCAACATTCCATGCAGACGCATCCGATAAAGCGCAATCTACTGAATGCTCGCGACCATAAGCAACATATGCCTTGTCAGAGAGCAAGTGAAGATGATGTCGATTATGTTGATGATGATGATCTTAATGACCACGTGACAGTGACTTAAGCCAAAGCATTAGCCACTTTGGATGCTTTGCACCCGACAAGTTTTTCCTCTTTGGTATCATTTTTTCGGTTGTTTGTAAATAGTACAAAGCAAAAATATCTGAATCTTACAAAATTGCAAGGATGATGATAACGTTCTCCTTAATTGCAGGAAGGTATTGTCACATGTTTCTCTGTGTTCACTGTCTGAAGGAAAACGTCGCCTGCACTCAAAATGGTCAGTGTTGCAAAGGGCAGTGCACTTACGGTCGATGTAAAAAGGACGCGGCTGCAGGTGCTCCTGGGACATTTTGCGATCGACATGATGACTGTAGAGATCCTCCTGGAACATGTTGTGTGAGGTTCGTAACAAGCAACCCCCTCTAGGTTCGTCGGGAACTATGTACATTAAAGTACAGAGTGTTTTCACGTGACGTCACGGCGGCCATGTTGGTGTCCCTAAACAAAGGAACGGCGGCCATGTTGGTGTCCCTAACTAATCCTCCGCGAATTGAGCTCTTTTTCATGTATGTCTTAAGCTTGGTGGAAAAACAAGGTTACTGATCACATGAGTGAAAACACTCTATAGGTATGGTCGTGATTTTGTTAGCGAGAGATCGTGGCCTCTGGCAGAAAAGGCTTAAGATATCCAATTAAGTTTTAATACTCGGCCACTGACCATCTGGGAGACGGTAGATAACGAGTTCGCACATTATCCTACGAGAATATGATGTGATGGGATATGAAAAAGACATACCCTAAAACTGCAAAAATCGTTTTATATCCACATTAGCAATATATGACTTTCAAATATTCTCCTACAAATTTTGTTTATATGTAGCCCATTTAGATTGTGCATATTCTGCAAGAATCTGCAAACATTGTAAAGTAAAAGGACAGACCTCAGAGGATATGAAATGTCATATATTTGAAATGCGGAAGGAAAATGAAATGAAAGTTAGGAAGAACATTGCAGTTTGATAAGCAACTTAACTTCACATAACAATAATAAAAATATAAATAATAATAATAATAATAATAATAAGTGTTATTATTATTATTATTATTATTATTATTATTATTATTATCATCATTATTATTATTATCATAATAATTATTATTATTTGTTAGAGAGTCGGCTATCAATCCACATATATCGATTTGCAAACCTCCTCTGGAAGAAAATATGGTGTGTGGTCCAATCAACTTCTTCAAAAATGTCTACATTGGAGCTCAACTTCAACAGGCGTGCGGGCCATGCAAGGCGGGACTGGTCTGTAAGCAAGTTGGGTAAGTTTAAGTTATCTCAAATGCATCCTGATAAAAGAGCAAGACCAGGGAAAATGGGCGAGGAAGCCAATAACCTAAATCTCGGCAAATTAAAAACTGAGAAAATAAAATACATGTAAAAGCTTAAAATGAAAAAACAGTTTCAATACTTGTTTGTCACCGTGTCAAATTTGTCTGAGTGACTCAGACAAATTTGACAATCATGATCCTTTTAATAGCAATTTCCCTCCTTTGTTATTTCGCTAATGAACCGCAAGGATCGCTATTAGATATGCAGGGAATGAAATGACAGAAATTATCGGAACTCTTTATGATACCAACAGCTGGCGGGAATGAAACTGTTTGCCATCTTTGGAGTCGAGTTTTTTATATGCCATCGCGAAATTACACTCAGATAAAAAAACGGACACCAAAGCGAGATTTGAACTCAGAGCCGCCAGATCTAGAAGCCGGCGACCTGACTTAAGCATTCGGCCAAATTGCCTCTCTCGCAAAAACGGTTCGCCCCTACTTCCAGATACGATTGAATTGAGTGAACGGGAGAACCTTGACTGCATATACTCCTTGTACAAAAGTTTCCTTGCAGTGCAACAGATGAATCTCTCTTCTAACAACTTTTGTCCTTGTTTTAATTTTCAGTATCTTTGGCGTACATGAGATTTGTGTGAAAGAGGACGACAAGAAATGATATTTATGGGAAAGGAAGTGCAATACATTTTTTTAACATCCATGGCTTACTAATGATGAATGGAGGCATGGATTAGATTTCTCACAAAATTATGGCTGTGCCAATAATTCACGCCTGCTCGAGTTTGATCATTGTACATTTGAGAAAAATCCGGCTGAGCATTTGAAATTACAGATCGTATGATATCTCAAGGACCAAAAATGGTGTAATGAATTTTCCACATTTTTTGGCTCTGTTTTTAATTTGGGAGGCCGTCTTCACTAGGACAACGTTGATGCAACATTTAATATTGTTAGTCTGGTACCATGTCAGTTTTCCGCTAAGACGTAGAAAAGTTGAGAACTAATTCAAATTCTTTCTTTGTCCGAACTGATCAACTGACATTTATCGCATGGCCAGTAAATTGAAAGACGTTTTTCTTTCACTACGTGATGATCTTATTTATTAGTTTTTGTAAAATAGTAGATAGATAGTACCTTAACTGGTTTTGTTCGTCGTCTGATGTTAATTTTGGTGAAAAGTATACAATAACAGTAATTATAAGAGGTAAATTAAACACAAAGGGTGGCTATCAGTGAAGGACAATAAATCACTTTTTCCTAATTAAAAAGATATACTTTTTACATAGTTTTTCAAACACGCTAGAGATGATAGTCCGATTCGGCTAACTCAATGTTGTACCCAATTCAAATCCTTTGGGAATAAAACGTTTTGTTCCAAGTATTTCCGTATCATTTAAATGCGGATGCTACATTATCATGCAAATTCAACACACAAAGAATCTTAACCCCGAGAAATTTGAATTGGGTACAAAATTGAGTCAGCCGAACGAATCAGTCTATTGTGTCTCTACGATTAGTTAGCCCTCGGGGTCGACTGCAGTCCGTTTAGCATTTCGTCGTGTGTTATTCGGCAGGTGTTACGTTTTCATCTTCACTCTTGAACACGATAAATCTGTAGGTCAAGTTATGCCCCAGAGTTGAAGGGAACAGTCTTTGCCCCTGGACCATTTCCTATGCATAATTACAATGCATTAGGAATTTGCTGCTTTACGGTAGGTGATTGGCTCTGCTGCCTTCAGAGAAAGGGGAAGGGGAGGATTGGGGGGGGGGGGGGGGGTGAAGGGGAGGAAGTGGAAAAAGGCCGCAATGCTGTTAGTGACTCACAAAACTTAAAGGCCCACCTTCAACCGACATTCTTATCCGCCGTTTGTTTTTGTTATGGAACTTCGCATTGCTGAAAATTGTTCCACGGCACGCAATACCTGTCGGTTGAAGGTGGGTCTTTAAACAGGGATAAGCAACGGCTGTTGGTCGCATACGGGTTGACTTTTACGTTTTTATTTCTCAAACACAAGAAATAAACAACGTAATTAACTCTTTTATTCCTTTTTTCCATGCATTGCTTGCGGGGAGTAAAGATGGCCGGCCAAGGGGTGAGAACATTCGCCCCCAACCACCTTGCACAGCATTTTATGTCCACCTAGTTGTAGCCGTTCTGTGAGTCAGAGTCAAGCTTATGTGCGCTGATTCTCAACCCTGCTCCACCCTGCCAGTCTTTTCCTCCTTCATCACAAATCACAATGTTGCTTGTGTTCCATCGTTCATGGGCCTTAAGGTAGAATACACAAATTAGGTGTAAATTCTCGTTCCTTTCTAAAGGAAGTGCTTTTTTCTTTCTGTCTTTCTGTTCTACTGTGAATGCCTTGTTGTAGTATGTAGGATGGCGCAGTGGTGAGAGCACTCACCTTCCACCAATGTGGCCCGGGGTTAGATTCCCAGACTCGAAGTCATACGTAGGTTGAGTTTGTTGGTTTTGTACTCTCCACTGAGAGGTTTTCCGTCGGGTACTCCAGTTTTCCCCTCTCCTCAAAACCAACGTTTGCTTTGATTTGTGTTAATTGTTGATTTCAGTTTACAGTGTCTCCAATTAATGCCCCAGCGCTAGAACTATACACTTTTAAATAAAGGTCTTTTCCTTTTCTTTCCTTTCCTTCCTTATGTCCCGGAATGCGAATGAGATTGGGAAAAGCGAGCAATCGTGAAGTGCGCGTGTGCTTCGGATAACATCTCTTTCTTTTAAAGCCTTTGTGGACTACCTTGGTACCTTAAAACATTACACTAAGTTCTTCTCTTACACAGGAGTGCAACAAGTGAACGAAATTCAGGCTTGGCGCATTGTTTTGAGATATCTGACCAGAAGAGAAACGCGTATTGCTCGGTTGACCGGATCTTTTAGGTGTTTAATTTAAAATCAGTTTCGTAGTTAACGAAATAGACAGAAAGTAGCTAAAGCCTCCTCAGTATGCCCAAAATACACGTTCATTATAAAGGGGTGCAAAAAATTAAATCGTGCGTGACTCACCGAATATGTGCTGTTAAAAACTGATTGTGGTAAGAACAATTAACGCCAATAGCTTTGAAGTGGTTGAAGACATCTTAATCATTGAACCACTGACATTAACTTCATCAGCAAAATTGGTCAATTATCTTAAATACTCAGAAATTTACCAATATTTACTTTTGACTAACAGCGGAAACAATCAAAGGTCACACAAACCAATGTAATACCTTAGGAACCGTGCAGCCCGTTAAAGTGTTTGCGCTATAGCTACAGAATCTAAAATCTCCTCGAATTAACCTTCAATAACCCTTTAACACCCAAGAGCCCCTATGAAAAAAATTAAATTTTAATTCCATCTTTGCCTCATACAGCTTATAGTAAGTCAATAATTCTAGCATGAACTTAAAATTGACGTCATAACAGTATCAATGTGAGACCGCCCCAGCTTAGCTTGGGAAAATTATTGCTCGGTTGATGGCAGATGTATACCACTGTTCCCAACATTGTCATCATCTCTGGGATTTCACTGTCTCTGTTCTTTTCAACGAGATACCGTAAAAACCAAAACCCCTTACGAAGTTGCATAAGCCCAAGGCTTGTAACACGAAGTTTGCGGTATTTTCTTGGCTTCTCTATTTCCTTCCATTCGCAGCGGGTGAAGCTTCTGGAAGGCAAACTTGATGGACACCGAAGATCCTGAAAGACAAACGATATTATATATAAAAATTCAGAGTCCATTACCCAAGAGTAAGAATCTGGTATCAGAATTGTCCCCATCAGCAACGGGAAAGTGTCTATTTTTAAACCAGGTTTGCGGGAAAATAAACAATAGACCAAATCGGCGAACTCAATGTTGTATTTGCATTATAATGTAGCATTTACATTTAAAAGAAAGTAAAATACATGGAACAAAACGTTTTATTTACAAAGGGTTTGATTGGGTACAACATTGACGTTACGGTAGCAGATTTGGTCAATTGTTTACATTCCCGCAAAACTTGGTTTAAAAACAGACACTTTTCTGACACTGATGAGGACTAGGCCAATTTGGGTAAATCTTACTCTTGGCTAATGGACTCTTGTAAAAATCCAACAATGTGATACTAACTTGAAATTCGCACTTTACTCTCAGCTGGAAAAGACACAAATCAAATATATAAACTTAAGTTATTATGTCACAACTTTTTGTGTTGAGATCGTTTAAAAGTTAAATGCTGACCAATGTTGTTGTGTTCTTGGCGGTCACGTGAAACCTAGAATGTAATTGGTCAGTCACTGACTTTGTACATCAAGCAAAAAAATCTCATTTTTGTTTATTAGTCAATTATTCTTTCTCTTACCAACATTATTCAAAAGACCTACAAAAGCTGTGAGGGAGGCGCGGTGGCCTCGTGGTTAGTGCGCTCGATCCTAGATCGAGAGGTCCGGGTTCGGGTCCTGGCCGGGGTCATTGTGTTGTGTTCTTGGGCAAGACGCTTTACTCTCACGGTGCCTCTCTCCACCCAGGTGTATAAATGAGTACCGGCGAATTTGATGCTGGGGGGTAACCCTGCGATGGATTAGCATCCCATCCAGGGGGGAGTAACAATACTCCTAGTCGCTTCATGCTACAGAAACCGGAGATGAGCGCCGGCCTGATGGGCCTACTGGCTCGAAGAGCAGACTTTTACTAAAGTTGTGATCTTTAATTTTTTTTTGTTTTACATTACCCTTCTTACCCAACTTGCTTGCATGTCAATCCTTGCTTGCATGGGCCACAGGCTGGTTGCACAGTCCCACCAATGTAAAGGGTGCGGTACTGATTGTAAGGACCACATGTTTGATGTTCGTCTAAAGCAGGCTTGCATATTGAGATGGCCGGATTGATGGCGGCCTCGCGGACGCAACAGAGATCTGGATCTTTGCAATCATTTTGCCTGTCACAAAAGGCTCCTGCAGAGGAAAAGACAAAAAGAAGCCATTAATTGCATTTCCGTTGGCTATCATGTTTTTAATAGTAGGTTCTTAAAGGGAACCTCCATTCTTTTAACAAATGTCACCTAAAATGTTCCATTTGTACTTGTTAGAAGATCTGTTACAAAGAAAAAAAAATGCATTATACCTAGCGAAACAATTTTTTAACGTCTTCCAAAGATCGGCCTCTACGCTTTTGGGTGCCGCCATCTTGATTGTCGCGCAAATCAAGTTGGGTGCTGATCACGTTTTGTGGTTGCTTTGCTGAACGGTTTGCGGGAACTTTGAGTCAAAAACTGCTTCGTTGTGGAAAGCAAGCGAAAACCAGAAAAGATACTAGCACGAGTCTCCTTGTTTTTCCGAAAAGATAATAGACGTGTGTCGATTCAAGCTATGTGATGGACAATTCTTCCAAAAACCTCAGCCGGCATAACGAGCATCGATCACAAAGTCCAAAAGCGATCGTGAGTGCCTAAATTTGCAAGCAAATAATTGCTTTCTTCTGGTTCCAACTGATTCCTAAAGGAAGAATCTGTATCTTCCCCATTAAATTGAATCTCGTCACGAAAATATACAAACTGTAAACAAGGCAAGGAGACTTGAACTGAAGCAACCACGAAACGTCATCAGTACCCAACTTGCATTGCGCGACATTCAAGATGGGGGCACCGGGAAGCGTTGAGACCGATTTTTGGAAGACGATAAAAAAATTATTTCACTAGGTAATGCAATTTTTTTGTTACAGATTTTCCAATAAGTACACGTGCAACATTTTGTTCAAACAGTGGAGGTTCCCTTTAAAGTTACTCTTAACACAGACACATAAAGAAGAAAAAAGACACATAAAAATGTCATTTAACTGATTCCAGCAAACTTTATTTGCGTCCTCGCCAACACTTTAGCCAACAAGTACAGTCCATAGTTGAAGAGAAAAAAAAGGTTTCATCTTTATGATACCTAATGGCAAACTGAACCAGGGAGAAACAAAATGAAGTTATAGATATTAAATTCTCAACCTCGCATAATGCACTTCGCTTCCTCTGATTGGTTCACTCAATCTCGGTTATCAGCTCATATACCTTAGTTTGACCTTATATGGTAAACGATTGCGCTGAGCGTTGCTAAGCTAATTTTTTTTTCCCCTGGAAAGCGAAATTTCTCTCTGAATAAAGCCAAAAAAGAGAAAAAAACTTTGTTTTTTGGAAAGTTTGGATCAATTCCGACTTTTAGAAGTATGCGAAAAGGTGAGAAATGTTTTTGTGATGAGCCTACGCATGTCTGACCTCAAGGAGGTCCTTGATCGGATCTTCATCAAGTTTTTTCGATTTCGGTCGGATTTTTACGCTTTTTTCGCTCGTATTCCGTACTTCCAAATTTTTGGAGTTTGAGGAATTTAATAAAACAACTATTCCATTCGCGCTTGTTGGATATAAGACTAGTTATAGCCAACTCGGCGCTACGCGCCTCGTTGGCTATTTACCATCTCATATCCAACGCGCGCTCATGGAATGATTGTTAATTATTAATTAAAGGATATCTAGGAACTAAATAAACAAATGTTTTCTTCTTAGCTTCCAGTTCCGATCCGCTTGAGGTCACTGGAATCCCTGTTACTGTTATTTCGGATTACCTAATCAACACTTCCCAATACAACGCCTACCCGGATAGTTAAATAAATGCGATTCATCTATGCAATGAAGGCTTCCTCTGATCATCTGGACCATACAGTAACGATTTCACTCCACCCATTGAGAAGGGTCTCACCTCTCATCTGCCCTAGCTCCCTAGTCATTACCACAGCAGTCCGTTATGTCGCTCATACTAAATGCCTACTATGCTAGGTAAGTAAATCAGGTTTTGTTGTCAAATTTCTTCGAGCCACTTATAAATGAATGTCGTTTCTTTTAATACTGTTACCTGATCACCATCAGACTAGAAGAAATCATGTCAACACGAGTCCTTTACCTGCCTGACCAGCGGAAGCCCCAGACTTACAGCGGCCATAGATGCACTCTGATCCTGGACAACACTGACCGTTCTGCGTGCAGGCGACATTTTCTTTCAAACAGTCCACACACAAAAACATGTGACAGTACTTTGTGATGTCTTTGCAACGCTTGTGAGCATTGCACTCTTGGGAGTAATAACCAGGTGATATCATCTGTGAAAAATAAAAAGCCACACTTTTGCTGTCATCACGCCACAACCAATGACTAAAGTTTGAAGACATTCAAAATAAACTTTAGCCTTCCTTTACTTAACTGCAAAACCAACATTTGATTTGAGTCAATTTGTTGATTTCAGTTTGCATTGTCCCCAATTAGTGCTCCAGCGCGACTAGACACTTAAATAAGGTTCCTTCCTTCCTTAAAATCGACCACTAAAGTTTTTAGCCATTTCTCGCCATTTTAGAGAAAGTTTAAACATCCCATTCTCATTCTCAGCTTGTGGTGAAGAAACGCAGGCTTTCATAGCCATCAGTCAGCCTTATCGATACCATTTATAATGAACAGCTACTTTAGGCGTTCGACCCTTCCTTGCATAGTTGGTGCGATGCATTTCATATTCTCATTAAAAACAAATCAAGGGTCACTTGAAGATTGCCGACCAGACTGGTAGACATCATTTTCATTCTACCCATTTATAAAAGCAATGAAGTCTGCGATGTCTCTAAAAGAAACACAATGTAAATTAGAATGACTAAAATATTTTCAACGCACCTTTTTCACGATAATATTGTTGTCATCATCTGTTGGCGTCCGTCTGTGAAGTTTACTAGCCGTTGAACAAGCATAACAATAACAAAATACCCATACAAGTAGGAACAATCTTGAAAACCTAAAAATTTCAGTCATTCTTAATTTGATTCAAATTGTCATGTCCAACCGAGGGGGCTCTCTCTTCTGGTTAGTCCTTATTTTTTCGCTGTGCGAATCGAAGAAATCCGTTTCTTGTTTCCCTGGCGCAAAAAAAAGTAGATGCATGAATTATCGATGAGTCCCGATGATTAGCTAATGATAGAAAGGGCGCTTGGCGACGACCTCACAAATTCAACGCCTCTGAACACGAAAAGAAACACCAGAAAACACCAGTTCGCCTTCCTTGCGAAGTGCGAAGACTACGCTTGATAGACAAAAACGGACAAAAAAAGGAACGCAGTTTCAACAACGTTGGCAAAGAAACACTGGGCTTTTATTCTGTGCCAAGACGAGACCATAGGCGGAACGGATGGAAGGCATCGAAACCGTTCACCCTTCTCCGGTTCTGCTACATTTTTGCTTGAGCCTCAGTGTTAAGGTGCCTTCAGAGTACATTTTTGGACGAGACGATTTGAAAGATCCTTGATATATGGCCAAAGGCTGGGAGCGAGACCACGAGCTGTTTTTGGTGTTTATCTTCATCCCAAACAGCCTACACAGGCATAAATCTTCAAAGTGGACAGGGCTAACTGCTTGATGAATTCAGTACTATACAGTAAAAAAACAATGCTTATGCAAAATTTGGGAGGGTGGGGGGGGGGGGGGGAGGGGGACAAAGAGTACCATGGTATTTTCCGAAGTGGCCTATTGACCGAGCGTGTTCCTTCCATTTGTCTGGGCAGTTCTTGTGTCTTTCAAATAATAAGCATCGAGCGAAAATGATAGCTTTTCTGGACCGTTATTACAAGCTGTAATGAAATAGCGCTCAGACCACCGAGCTACGCAACTCGGTAGATTTAATCTGTGGCGCAATCTCCGAGCTATATAAGTCGGTACGTTCATTTTTGTGACCACAAGCTTTATTCATTAGGTTCGATGTAACGTCAGTAAATTGACTGCTGAGTTCGTGTTTCCTTTGATTTAAGCCAACGGCTTGACAATGATAAACACTCGAGTACAAAACCCCTACATGGGCCTTATTCGCGCGGCGGCCATATTGGCCATAGACAATAGATCTCGTATCCCGAGCAGCCTCGAGTTGAAATGCTTGGGAACGAGTTTCGTTGGAGCAAAATAAAAGTTTTCAATCCCGCGGGTCTCAACATGGCCGTCGGTAATTAAGGCCCATTGCTGTTTAAAATATTCCGACCAGGATTCGCATACACTTCCCTAAGTCTCTGACGAAGTCTACGAAAAAAAAAATGACAGCTCAGCTCGAGAGCAGAATAAAGGCGAATTTACTTACCAGGAAAGGCTTTCAAAATCTAAACTAAAATTACCGATAACTTGAGGTGGCTTACTATAGTTTTCCGAAGAAAAAGATCAAGGTGCTGGAATCTGTGAAATTAAAGCAACAGGAAGTCTCTTCTGAAGTGTTAGTCACTGCAATTGACGTAAAATGTAATTTTACCGAACAAATAAATGCAAATCAGGGGAAAGTGCTAAACATAGTGACCGAGCTCCTGGAGGGGGGACTGGAAACTAGACACTTCAAAGGCTTTTTTCTCGAAAACCAGCCGTACAACCCCACCTCAAAATTTCAGGATTTCCGAAAGCGAGAAAAATAATTATGTAGAGAAATAAATAGTTAAATCTGCCAAACAGGTTTTTGACAAATGAAAAAAAGGCGATTTTCGTCTATTTTATTAATAACTGAAAAACTGTCTGATAGAACTTTTTGAAAACATGTTGACTGTTTTGTCTACATGTTGTCTACTAATTCGCAAAATTTTAACCCTGGTTGTACGGCTAGGTTTTGAGAAAAAGGCCTTTGAAATGTTTAGTTTCTAGTCCCCCTCCAGGAAGTCCGTCACTATATTAAGCGTTTTCCCCTGATTTGTATTTATTTGTTAGGTAAAATTACATTTTACATCAATTGCAGTGACCAACACTTCAGAAGAGACATCATTTTGCTTTAATTTCACTGATTTCAAAATTTTCATATTTTTTTCTTCGGATAATTGTAGTAAGTCGAACGTGTATCGAACTTTGTAGCCTGGCTGGTGTCGATCCCATCTGAAGAGAAGCTAGGATTAAAGCTAGGCAAATGTAAGCACAGAACACCCTATAAACCACCCACAAATTTAGGTTTGTGTTCTCTTCTGTCGCTTGTCGGACGGAACAACTCGTTCGATTTCACCGACATTCTCCAAATTAATCATTTTGACCTTGGCAAAATGGACAAACTTCGATGCTTCCAAGGTCTTCGAAAGGATAGCTCATATTTACGTTTTCGCGTGTTTTTGCTTGTAAACAAATAATTGGGAGCCTCTTAAAAATGATTGCCCCCAACAATTTTTTTTTTAATTGACCGGCACCTGAACTAGTAATTCGAATTGAATTTCGAGTTGGATTTTCGAGTTAGGATTTTTTGGCGGGGTTTCCAATAAATTGTCAGTGGCTTTACACAATGTACTTTGTCAGCGGTGTTAGTCATCGTCTTGAGGTCTTTTCAAGATGGAGGAGAACGAGGATGGCAGATCGGTTAACGGCAATCTTGTTTAATCTATCCTAGCATTGCATTCCTAACTCTGTATTTTTGTCTGGAAACAATAGCTGACACTTAATTTTGGAACGTAAGCAGGAGCGGTTGGGCAGGCCTTGAGTCTCCATGGCGAGGAGGTTTGTAAATACCTTATTTACTTGAATGACCCATATAAGCGTGCAATAATCGATAGCCAGGGACAAGAAGAAAGTTAGTGGGATGTGGAAACTTATTTGAATGCATTGCTGTGGAACGGACGTGGTTTGAACATGTGCTTTCGGTGGGCAGTATGATATCCAACCGCTAAAATGCAGAAAACAGAACAGCCATGGGGGGAACATTGGTCCCATTTGTTGGTATTCAAAATATGGGGAATTATAGGATTAATATATTTGTCTTTTGTTGTCTAATTCTTAACGCAGATTTCTAAATTTATGTCACTAGAATAGACATGACAAGAAATATCATATTTTCGATCTTACCTTCGACTTCCCAATCTTGCCATTTTTGAAAGGAGGAGCATGTAATGACTTCATGTAAGACTTAATGTCTTATGTCTTTCCTCTTACTTCATGTATGCTTTACATAGTGATGTCGCAGAATAAGAAAGAAAAACACTAACCTCACAGGAATTCTTTGTAATCTTTTGTTGACTGCATCGCACTGGAAATCTACGAGAGGGTTTACGGACAAACTAGCCGATTCGTTGCAGCTGGATTACTAGTAACCATCTCGAAAAAACCAACTGTACATCATTACTCGAAAATCCAACTCGAAAATCCTACTCGAAATCCTGACTCGGTAAATAGGCAACCTCGATTATGTTAAGTGCCAGAGTAATAATTACTCCTCAGAGAAAAACAACGACATGTCCACTTAAAAGTGATTTTCAAGTATTACCCGTTAGTGTATTAGTACTCCATAGTGACTTGGGAAAAGTCGGTAAAATCCGAGTACTCTGACAAAAAAAGCGTGACCTTCAGATTTCCATTTTGATTTTCCACCAATGGGCTTAATGAAACTGCAGCATGCATGACATTTAAGATTGACTGCTGGCTGCTCGCTACCCTACGAGCAGAGTCTTTTTCGATCTTCCTAGACTTATCTAGGAAGATCGAAAGACTCTGCTCGCAGGGTAGCTGCTGGCGAAACATAAGATGAGAGACTTCAAGAAAATTATTACCTCGTTGCCTATTTTTTTTTTTTACCAAGTATGTATTTTCTGGTCACCAGTTTTTAATGTGGACTTGAGGAGTAGGGTAAGATGTTCATTTGTCAGTGCAACTAGTACTATAACTCGCTGTTACGCTGATAATTTGGTGGGGTGTCAAAAATTAGTACCATAGGCATTTTTGTAATCAAAGACTCGGAGCCAATATTGGCGACTAAGTGTCCTTTCAGACATTGGCCACTCAAGATACCCACAGGCAAGCGACAAGGGAAAAAAAGACTTTTAAAAGATGGCAAATAAAACTACACAAAAGTGAGGCTTGAACCAAACAGACATTCCACTTCGGTCTTTATTTCTTTTTCGTTTTGTTCCTATAGATTCATTCGGTCTTTTCACAAATGCAGACCATATTGTCTTGTATTTGCTAAATAAGACCATATTTCCGGTGTCTGGTTCTGGTGTAACGGTCATGCACAAAGAAACACATCAGACAATAATGACCGCAACCAGATGACCTAAATCAATCAAAGAAAGAATACTTGTTTGCGATGATTACAAATGAGCTAATGGATCGTAAAATTACCTCCAATATTATCACACCACCGTGAGTTGAATTTGCGTGAGGCTTTTTTGCGAAAAGCGTTATCAACATAACAAAGCAAATGACAGTCCAATAATTTATTTTTCACTTTACAAAACGTAAAACCAGCCAAACATGAAACCCAAGAATTCTGCGCCGATAAAATCACGCCATTAAAGTAAATGATTTCACAGACATTCTGACTCCTCTCCCAAAGCTATGCTTGCTAAGTACTCATACCTTCGCTCCATTTTCTTTAAGTATTTGTCCTTCTGTTTGAAATTGTTCTCATATAACACCGCCTTCGACAACATTGAGTCCAACATTTTTGTCATTTCATCCAAAACATTTTCTCTTCCGTGCTTTGATAGGGTTTCAGCGACGTTTTCCGCTTCTGCTGAAGTGGCTGATAACAAATATGCATTTCGTAGACTACTTTTGAATTCCCTTGCTTCACCGCCAAATTTCGTTTCATTTTCTGAAGAAATGTCGGCTTGAATATCATCTTCAATCTTTGACCTTGTCGAAAAGTTGCCATTTCGTCGACTTTGTCCCCTTGTATTGATTCTGTCTGCATCTTCACTAGTTGATGTATATTCGAGAGCATTGTGGTTGTAGGTATTCCCCACCAGTGAAGACGATTGAAAAGTCGCCCCTTTGCCAACTTTTTCCTTCGAGCCCTCGTTGCTCATTTCCTGAACGACTTTCTTGACGAAAACGTCCTCCGTATTAGCCTTGATAGGAGTCAAATGTCTCGGGTTTATCAAAAGACTATTTCTGGATCTCTTCAGTGAATGAGGTATCTTAGTATGACGTGTGGGGTCAGGCTTTTTCAGAAGCTGTTGGTAATTCTTTATCACTCCATGCAAGTACTTCACCATTTCCTTCTCTTCGCTGAGATTCGATTCCAATTCACTGCGCGCGCCACGCAGCTTTTTGTTTTCCATTCTGAGATACTCCAGATCGTCATTCATGAGTGGTTTAATGATCAAACGAGTAAAGCGGATCACGAGTAAACGGTTTAATATAAACACGATATGGCTTTGCTTAAAAATATTTGTGTTTGGTGAACTTCCGAGTTATTCATTAAATAAAAATATGTTCTCATTGGCCAACACATGTGTAATGTGACCATCATATATTTCATACCAACAGATTTCCTGTGCATTTGGTTCGCATGGAGTGGCGATAAATGAGATATCTCTATGTCAACTTTTTATTTCTTAGCCTGCAAAGCAGGCGTATTTTTGTTTTGGTAAGAACTATTGGCCGACATCTTGGATAGCAAGACTAACAGAGGCCTGAGGCCAATCAAAAAATTTGCTCTCAGTGAGAGGAGGACAGGATATAATGAATATTTTTGGTATATTTAATTCATTTCCTGGTGAATGATCTCTTTACAATTGTCCATACGAATTAGCACTTCACTCAACGGTTTCAGGCCTTAAGCACGGTTGAAATCTAAAACTCAATACTCAACTTGATCCTCGAAGCGATCCGACGATCGATCAAAAAACTCAGCCTAAGTCCTTCTTTACACGTGACTTTCTTCCCACCACACGTAATGTATGCTTATTTATGTCAAATCTATTTTTAACACCGTATGAATCAATCCTCTACCGGCTGTGTGCTTTCAAAATGGCGGCCCATTGCGAGCTTTAGACCTTGAACAAGCGCCTTTACACCAAGTGGGACTCTTTTACTCCGCGTAAATACAAAATAAACCTACAGTAGTTCGCACTTTGGCTTATCGCTGCATTAGAATTTGTTCGTCATCCCGATTGTTACAGTCTGCCTTAGATGTTAAGAGGATTTTGTTACTTAATGACTACCCTATGGGAACTGTTAAATATCACATGAATGATGTCATTGAGAAACATCAAAATAAGCCAAAAGATCCTGTACAAACAGTTAAGAAAAAAGAAGTTCTTTTCATTCTACCTTTCTTAGGTCATCACAGCAAACACCTCACAAAACAGCTGAGGTCAGTGTATAAACAAATTCTGTGGTATTTTCAACGTCACAATAGTTTTTCAGAATACCCGAAGAATCAAGTCTTTTTTCCCTTACAAAGATAAACTATCTCCTTCCTTCAGGTCAAAAGTAGTGTACAGAGCAAACTGATTGCAATGATTTCTACATAGGGAAAACGAAACGCCGATTACGTGACAGAAAAACAGAACATTTTAAAGCTCTAACTACAAATTGTCACGAATCTGCAAGTGATCATGTTTTTTTAACCAACCATAGAATTAAGTGAGATCATTTTGAAATATTAGCAACTGGTCGATCAGACATGCATTGCAAAATTAAAGAGTCTGTTGATCCGTGATCTTAAGCCAGCCTTAAATGAAAACGTTGGCAGTGAGAAACGTTATCTCTATTATTAGGATATTCTTGTCGTTTTATGTCAATCAATTTCGTTAGTTCCCAGTCCGTACAGTTGTATTTTTGAATTTAAATTTATCTGTAACTGAATAATAATCACTTCTGATGATGTATGGTAACACACGAAACGTTAAGTCTATAAAAGTTATGCATTTCAAGCAAATGTTTGTAACTGCTATTTGCGTCTTATTCCTATTGAAACTAAAATGGCCCGAGTTAAAAAACTTTTATCGAGAAATTTGTTTAAAAACACGAAATAGAGAAAAAATTAGCTTAAATATTATTTTTATATTTGGCGCCCCATAGGTTTGGGTCTCCGAGAATGGGTGAAGGATGTTTTACGACAACGATCTCGAGATTGACCAGAAACAAATAGCCAGTTCCAAGTCACTTTAAGTTTAGGGCATGTTTAAATGGGGGGAGGTGAGGGTGCCCCGGCTAACCGAGTTACCTTGCTAACCGAGCTACCTTGGGAGAGCCAACTTTCATACATTTCTTAAAAAACGCATTGAAGCATTGAATAAGGTAAAACGCTGATTAAGGAAGGCAGTGCCTTTAGAAATATTGGCTTTTGTCAATATATTCATTCACCGTTAATATCATTCTCCTTTTAGCGTTAGACAAGGTAACCAGCCTCACCTGGGCACCCAGTCTACTTGCCCGAGGCACCCTTCAAGGCGGTACGTGCCAGGTACGTTACCCTGGCTAACCGAGGTGAAAAGACCGCGAAAGCATTACTATCCTGGGGAAATATTTGGTCGTTATCACCTACCAGTGACATCTACTGAACGAAATGAGCGGAACAGCTCAAGTGATAAAACTTCCCGCTACGTTTGACTCATCGTTAGTGCTACGGCTGTGTTTCGTAGGGGCAAATAATGACCACACTCTTTCAGCGATTTACAAGGACTGACCAATAAATTTAAAATGCTGGCGGTTTTATACAAATGTACGGTTGCTATGGTGTTTATTATTGCGTTAGATTATCTAAAGTCTCTGAGCAATTATCAATTCCCATTTTTGTGGGGGCATGAACTCGCTAATTCGTTGCGTTTTTTGAGGCTACAAAGATGCTTATTGTTAATAATTAATTAATTTCTCATAAAGGCATAAATAACATTTCTTGCTAATGTCATTATACGGTTCGCATTTCTTGAGTACATTCTCTTGTTGGCGTGACGGAAATATGTTCTATGATTTCTATATCGTTCTTTGAAGTTTGTCGCAAGTCCTACATGTGATTCTGCTGTTGATTCGGATGTCACAGTTGCTTGGTAGACGACCTTTGTTTGCAAGCATTTTCCTTCAAGGGGACATTCACTCTTCCTTCTGCAGTTGCATTCTTTCTCAGGTGGTTGTGTTGACGTTGGGGTGGTTTTGGAGAGCAGTGCCTTGTTGTGTGATGCGATGATAGATTTCATGTTGGGCATGCAAGAATAACGAGGCCCCCAGAAGTTTTGGGAAACAGGGAAACAATGTCAAAATGTTTTACGGAACAAGGCAGCAAAAACAATATTGACAAAATTTAGGGATAAAAAAGCTGGGAACAAGTTTGAAAGTAATTTGGGGAATAAGGGGACATAAGCAAATATTTAAAGGGAACAAGGAACTGGTAGGGCCTCAGTAACTGAGCTTGAGTGTGTCTGTTAAAGATTTTGTTGAGCGGGTGGTTCTTCGGAAAACATTTGTCGACGATGTTTAGGAACTTTTTTCCTAGATTAGTTTTTACATTGGAGTTCCATTGTTGGTTGTACCATCTGCATGATGTTTCTTTACCGTGAGTGGGTTTTGGGTTGTATGTGAGTCTGTAGTCATAGCCGCTTTCTTGAAGTGCCTTTTGGGGAGGGGCAATAGCTTTGTCAAAAATGTCTTGTTCAGGGGTTATGTTTTTGGGGATGTTCTTGAGAAGTGCTGGGATATGGTTGTTCTGCTGGTGGACAAGGAGTAATTTGTTGCAGGGCTTCATGAACGGTTTGTAGGTTCCACTAAGGTCACGTCTAGGAAGTTGACTATTTTCTTGTTTGCTTCGATTGTGATTTGCGGCCGTTTGAATTGAATGTGTCACTTCTTGTTTCATTTTCTCAATTTCTCTTGGTGTGGATTTACATAGGGCCATACCGTCATCACGGCAGAGGCCTACTTGATTTTTGAAATTGGAACTGATTTGGGACATCATGTATGTACCTATGAGCTATCAAAGGAACCCATCGATACGTCGAACATGTTGTCAGCGTTCTTTTTAATTCACGGAGAGTTGCTGTGGTAGAAAAGGGATCTTTTTTGCGCGAATGATGATGTGGCGGTCTTGCTGTGTAATGCTAGTGAATTGGGACACATAATCTAATGCTTTTCTGAGAAGCTGCTCTGAAATGGACGGATAAAAGTCGCACACATGAAGGCGTGCTGAGCTTTATCTGGTATAGCTTTAAACCAGTCAATGGCGTTTGATGTAATCTTCCCGATGTATGTTTGTGGCTTCTATGAATTTTTGTGTGGGATTTCCCACACTTTGTTAGGACCGGCGATATTTCTTTATTTATTTGTATACGAGAGCCAAGTGTTTGTCACGTGGTCTCTAATAGGAAGAGAGAAGACCCCGGGAATGAGTGTTTGTGTGTGGCGGCCATTACTCTTCTCGGCTGTTGTCATTTGGCGAATTTCGATTTTGTGGTTGTCAACGGTTATAATAAAATCCCAAGGCTGGAGACTAAATTCTCAAGTGCTACCAATTTAAGTCAAATAGTCCTGGATAAAATGTTCCCACGGTCACAATTCCACATCACAATCAACTGACAAAGATTGAACTTTCATCTCAACTTACCATCAACGCAATAGCAGTCCTGCGAGCGACCTCAGGTGGTAATAGTGCAGGAAAACAGCTTTCGAAAGGTACACTTCCACACCACAGTGGCCACGGCTTCGACCGTTGATAACGAACTGAGCCTTACTGGGGTGGCGGACCGTAGTTTTGTCAACCCCAAATTTCTTTATTCCCCTGGGTCCAGAATATTATTAAAAGGCGATAAGTGCGTAACAATAACAGTGCGTTAAAGAAGATGCTTGCAATGCTCGATTATATTTTCGGCAAGACAAATTATCATAAAATCGAGATTGCAATTCGAAACTCGCGTTGTTTTCAAAATTTTCATAAATCCCGAGTTGAAAAGAAGTAAGGTTATTAGCGCTTCGAAACTACTGTACTTTCAGAACGGCAGTGTGCTATATCTTTCCAAAACATCCATCGATTTCTCGTAACTCTCAAAAGCTCTCAAAGCAAGAAAAACGTTTCGGCAAAATTCCAAGCTAGAGTTTCTCATCCATTATTGAGTAACCAGCCAGCAAATTCTTAGCCTGAGGAGCGGATATTTTGAGGAGCGGATCCGTTGGGTACTCCTGTATCATACATCTTTATTTACCCTCGGATTTTTAGAGTAGCTTGGTGTAGCTAATATCTCCGAGCATTTACCCTCCCAACCATGATACACCACAGAAAACAGACCACAACACCGGGAACTACATGCCCTGCTCTTTGCGACAAGTGTGCGGGTTCTTTTACATCCCACAGGATTATGAACATTGAAGGGTTGTGAGACGGGACCTCCGGCTTATCGTCCTCATCCGAGAAGACTAGAGAAGTCTAACCAAAGGCAGCACTTTCTCCTCAGTTATTTAAACTGCCCTGAGTGTTGGTCCGGCCGGAGTTGAACTCACGACCTCCCGCGTGACAGCCCGGTGCTCAACCAACTGAGCCACCTGTGCGCGGTGGCCTGTGGTTAGTTGAATTTAGAAGAAGACAACAAAATTATACCTTTCTTGTTTGTTTTTTAACCGACTTAGATAAAGTTAAAGTTCACTCAACAAATTTGACTTTTCATATTTGGAACGAACTGGCCTTTTTGTGGAACGAACTGACTATTTTGCGGAACGATCTGACTATTGATTGGAACGATCTGACTTGGAACGATCTGACCATGGAACGAACTGACTGTTTTCGTTGACGTTGCCTTTCTCTTAAGCCCTGGCCAAACTATCGAACAAAGTTAGATCCAATTAACATGCAATATTGTTGGATGTGAAACACTATCCAACATTGCTTGACAAAACTGATTCATTGAAGTTCAAGTTGGCGCTAATCGCAGACAAATGCCTCACATAAAGTTTAATGTGTTGCACGTATTTTTGCTGACGGTACAGCTGTAATTAGAAAATAAATAATGACATTAAAATAAACGACTGAAGCGAAAGAAATACCGAATTACAAATAAAGCGACCGAATAAAAAAAAAGGAAAACAAAACAAAGAAAAAACAAGACTTACATATTTTTTGGGCATCTATAATCTCAAGCTCAACGTCGATAGCGATGAAACAGGTCAAAAGGCGAGCAAACAAACAAGCCTTAAACGCACAAACTATCAACGCACACGAAGCGGAGAGCACTTGTTCCTTTTTTGATCATGTGACCCGCACAAAAGGGGGTACGGTGGGGAGCGCGGCCCGGGACAACAAACTGTCCTTTACACTAACACTGCAGCGAAAACCCGTTGTAGCGTTTGTGCTACTGGAGCAGTTGGAGGACGGAAATGACCGATTCAAACGAGGAAAAACCAAAGAATTATTAATAGAACCATAGGCACCCCCAACCTCGTTCCCAGGGTCTCTCTTCGCTGCCTGCATTGTCGTTGAGACTATGGAGGCAGAGAAGAGAGACCCTGGAAACGAGGTACCCCAAGCTCACGGAGAATCGTTGCGTTACGTAACTGTCATAAGGGTTTGTATGCAAGGGGAAATTTAGCATTCGTTATTTCCAAGTAGGGCATTAAAATAGCAATAAAAATACATCAGAATTTCGTACCGTGCCTCCTTTTCTAATTTATGGTATGTTGTTAGCATTTCTGGCCATTTCAGCGCCATTCTGGGGAGTTTTAGTTCTACCGTTGCTCTCTCCTACATTATAATAAACAGCGAACCTACAACCCGCTGAAATTGCCAAAGTACGCCAACATCCAACAGTACGTAAACATCAATAAGGTATCAAGAAGACAACATAAGGCATTTTTGTTCGATTAATGTTCTTTATTTTTGACTCAAATTCCCATAACTGATTTGTGATGCCCGAATTACAACGTTAGCTTGGGGTACCTGTGATAGAAAGTGCAGAAAAGGGTATGTTCTCCGGAAAATACATCCATCCTTAGGAGATGATGAGAATGAGCACGAATGGATTTGCAGAAATTTTACAATTTAAACGCTTTCCAAAGATAGAGATCATGATAAAGGGGACTAAAAGTGTCAATCAGACATGACCTTGCTTCATACTCGCTGTTCAAGGTTTAGCTTGTCATCAGAGGCTGTTCATCAATAACCATCATGTCCTTACGTGTCTTAATCGTCCTTCTTCGCAACCTTTGTTGCAAATAATGCTAGAAACCTAGGCTTGAAAATAAGATAGCAATTAATTCGTGATTGGCTAGCAGCGCGAACGTGACTCTACTCAGGGCACACTGAACTTTGTTGGAAGAGCGGCAAAACACTGCAAATTGTTGCGTCGAGCAGAATTGTTGGCCGTTCTGTTTGATCAAAACTCTATCCAGCACTAATCGAACAAGAAATGTTGGACGAACATCTTCTAACATGGGCTGCCAAACGGTCGAACAATGGTGGATCGAATGAAGTTGGAGCGTTGGCTCCAACTTTGTTCGATAGTTTGGCCAGGACTTTAATTAAACTTCCTTATAGTATCCCGTTTATGTGAAACGGCAAAGGGCAAAGCTGTTGCTTTGCATTACAGCATGAACATTTTGTTACTCCAAATTGTCCCTTTTTCTAAGGAAGTTGAACGATATCTATAGGATAACCGGCCAGAATTGAACTCGACTCAACAAATTTCTTTAATTGCTTTATGAAACGCAATTTCAGCCTGAGTTTGCGGGATTCGAAATCTCTCTATTATTTACTTATCCAGGACTTTAGAGAAAAGAGCTCCGAGCGGAGCCATTTTTATTCTACTGGAATTTTTTCCACCTGTGAGTGATACTTCTGACATCACTAAGTGGATAAAAGAGCAAATACGCATTGCGTCTTGCCCTGTTTCATCGCCCTCTCTGCAAAATGCCAGGGATGGATACAAGCACAAAGCCAAGAGGAAGCTACTGTAGCTACTGATCGCAAAGTCCCGGTCTGTATATTCAACTGAAGTTAAAATGTCTGAAAAAGTAATAACACAATTTAGACGAAAGTCTCAGTGTTGGATTAAGTTAAAATATTGAAGAAAACCTATACTCTAACGAAACAGACCGAACGCTTTACTTCAGGGTACTTCATTCCTGGGTCAATAAAGTCAAACCCACAAGGGTGGATAAGAGGATTCTTCCGGTAAGCAAATCACTGAGACTTTAAAAATAGAAAACTGAAGAAGCAAACACACAGAGCACGTTTTCCGGAAAGATTTAAACAGAAATTGAAGCGAGAAAGGAAGTCTCTAACGTTTGACGTGAAACATGCTCTTTTAATACGAGAGGCTTAGCCGGTCCAGGCTAAGAACTTAAATAGCGAAAATTACTGCGAAATATTTACATTTACTTACATTCCAGCTATATCCCACCGACAGGCCCTCCTTGTTTAGTTAACTAAAGTATTTACCTACGCTGTAAGCTTGCCCAAATGAAACCGTCTTAAAAATAAAATTGAGGCTTTTGGTTGAGATCGTTTTCTTATCAATTAGTACAATGCGTTGTGAAGTCGGCTGAATGATGGATACTGACCCAAGGCGATAAGGTATATATTTCACTATCAGCAAATCGTTTACTCGCGTCCAAGTTTACGCCTACACTGTACTTGACTATTGAAGTACTAGTTTAACTTCAAGTAAACTTCCCAACAGCTGTTACTTGCTTGGAGACAATTTTCAGCTGAACTGCAATTTTCCTTTTCTTTTAAAATTGACCGGAACGAACAGAAGCGTTGAGTGATAACAATCACAATTGGAGACAATGTCTTGAGGGTGAGAAGAAAAATTTCTGACGTGACTGTAACTTGGAAGCGACTTACTTTGTTGATGTTATAGAATCAGACGAAGAATACCCAGAACCCGAACCTGATTTACTTGAACCTCCAGTTTCCAATAGCAAGCGCTCAAATTGGTTGACCTTTTCGTTTAAGAACCCTAAAACGTCTGTAACATCTTCCCACTCGCAAGTTATGTCGTCGTTCGAGTTCATTTGCTTTGAACCTGGCGTGACATGGGACACCGGCTGTTTCGCTTTCAAATTAGCGTTTGGGCTGCTGCTACTTGCAGTCGAAGCTGCCCCTTGTTCTTTTATTGTCGCAAGATCTTTGTTGCGTTTGAACGAATCAGACCTCTTCGGTGGCTGCGGTCTGCGGACTTCCCCATCCTTCATTTCCTTAACATTGTTATTAACATCTCGTTCGTCTTTTCTTGCCACTCGCATCTCCGCCTCTTTGGCTTCTTTTCGCAGCAACCGACTTTCTGCTTCTTTCTTTTGAAGCGTTCGTTCGTATTTTTTATTCAAATTATGCAAGTATCGCACCATCTCCTTTTCCCTCTTTATCTCTGCCTTGAGCTGATTTTGCGTGATTTTAAACCGGTCATTCTGATATTCCATCTCCTTCATCTTTTTCTGCATGTTTTGATTCTCCGTCCTCAGAAGAATTATTATCTTCTCAAGGTTGGCATTTTCCGCTTTTAACAGCTTTATCGCCATATGTAAATGTGATCCTTGATCAACTGGAGAGGGAGTACGTCTCTCTTTCGTCATGTGTTCAGCCAGACTGGAGTCCAAGAACTACATTCGCCAACAGAACGTTATTAGTGAATGCCACAAACACTCAAATAAGCCGGACTCGCTGGAGCAAAACGCTGTCAAAGTAATCAAATCTGCTGATATTACACCTGGAGGTATGCATATTTTAGATGGTTCTCTTTGCGTGTCTTGTTTTTATCCGAACATCGCTTTGACCCTTTTTTGTCACTTTCAACAAACGCTCGTGACATCACAATAGCAGCCCCTAAGCTCTGGTGTGTCTCGAAGGACTTGCGGTTGACCCACTGCGCTTACATTACAAGTTTGACACTCGTATAGTTACAATGGTTTCTTTTTTCCTAATTCTCAATAAGGATCTCGAAATTTTTTTTGTGTGCATAAAGTAATGAAATCGAACACAAAGGATTGGAGCCTACAATTTGTTTTCAAAATTTGTCGCGACTTCAAAATCTCAATTTGCTGACGGACATTTGTGTTTTGTCCCACTGAAAAATGCAAGATAGGAATTGATATAGCTTTGATGTCCTCCAAGGGTATTTAAACTGTCAGTATTTTAAATACAGCTGGTCAATAGTCAAGCCGAATTGTCTTTGTAGACCTACCCAGTTTTTGGCATTTAACGCCCTCAACTGATAGAAATTTTAATCGCCATACCCCGATGTTTGTCTTTTCAATTACGCCAAAGCACTGCACACTGCGACTCAGGTAGCGAGTGCGGAGAATAGTATTGTCTGTGCTGAAACAAACAGTTTAAAAAAGCAATCTAGCAATTAAACATTCCATGTTTACATATTTTGCGAGTGGATTACAATATCTTTTTGTTTTGTAAGCTTTTCGCTCACATTCGCGCCCACGACCTCTTGAACCTCATTTGCAGCATGTAGCGTTCCTTTACTTCACGGCGGCAAAATGTTAAATTTCTTTTTCTTCATGAGGCGTACCATGAAAAGATGGCGCCATTTGAGAAAACAAATGTTATTTCCAATTTGCAGGCCAAAAAGAAACCAAAGGACTCGAAAAACAAAGGGATGAAAAGGATCAGTTGTTGCCTGAGAGGCTGATGTTTGCTTATTTAAAAGAAGTTGAAGTGAACTCGGAAATGATCAACATGTCATCGTCGATGCCAATCATATTACACTTTTTCTTTGCTTCCAAGGGACTGTCGAACGCACTTCAATAATCTGAGATTACTACTAGTTTAATGTAAATTATTCTTTTGTTGTTGTCTTTTTTTCGGTGTACGTAGTTTCATTTATTTGCATATCTTTTTCCTGAATTTGCACACGGTCCACACGAATCAAAACAATTTTAGTTCCACTGGTATACAACCATTGGAGACATTTTTGGCGACAACGAAATAGCTTTACGATGGAGGTCATTTAACAGAGCAAGGCTCTACAATAGCACGCCCTGCAGAGCCCAACAATAGGACGTTTTCAACCAACCTCTAAAGACACCAACGAACAAAAGAAGCTAATGAGAGTTTTTTTGTTCTCCTCCACCAGCACGGCGGCGGTGACGTCACGTGAAAAATAATGTGTGGGCTCTTTTGCTCATTCTCCAGGATCAATCGACAAGTGCTGTGAGACGAACATTGTTCTTATCGTCCTTATCCAAGGAGACTAAAAGGTATAACCATTTGTACGATGTTACTACTAAGGCAGCATTGGTTCGGTTTGGTTTGGTTCGGTCAAATATGATTGTTGATCCAACCAATGCTAGCCTCCCACGCAGACACTCTTAGGACCTCGTCACGTGTTCCTCCCCGACGACAACCTCGTTCCCAGGATCTCTCTTCTCTGCCTCCATAATGGAGGCAGAGAAGGGAGACCCTGCGAACGAGGTTGGCCTCACGAGCGTCTGCTGAAACGAGCCGGAATTTACGTCGACCAATCACAACGGACTTCCAGATTCTGGAAGTGCACTTTAGACCTTGAGAAATTTCCCGTACGGTCACTGCAAGATGTTGGGCATTTAAAATCGCTGACTTAAATTCTTATCAAAGAGAAACCGGAGAGTATAAATTTAATGCTTTGGCTTAGATGTTTGTGGCTCTTCTGGTTGAAACATTTTGCACCCGTACGATTCAAACCTATTTGTGGCGTTCGCTTGGGATTGATATCATATTTACATTTCTTTCCTCTCGATTTCAGTGGAGTCGTTTTGTTTGAATAACCCCATTTCTTGTAGCCCTTCGGTTGAACTGATTTTAAGGTTTGCTTTATTCGAAGAACCACTGAATACGAACGATCGGTTCAGAAACACAATAACATTGTTGTTGTTATTTAATCAATTTTTCCAGACGATCATCGCCAAAAGCAACCTGCAAATTTCAAGCTTAAACGTAATGGATTTTTTTCAAGCTTTCTTCAATTGCTACTGTCCTAGTTGCGTTCATTGCGCTTGAAGGTAATGGTTATCGTGCAGTTCAAATACACTTGCAGTACTTTAATATTTGAATTTGTATTTATATATTTCCACGGCGCTTTCAATTTTACAAGTAGATGAAAGGACACCATACCCTTGCTAAGCACTCACATTTTGACACGCGAGAGTGCAAATGCATACCCCACCGGGGAAACAAAATTAATGCTTCTGAGGAATATTTTGAAAAGGCTTCGTCCCTTTTATGATTCATCCAAAGAAGAAGTTGATGCATTGACGTTCCCAGGGGAGATCTACAGAGCGCTGATTGATTCCTATGTAACCCGCGCGTGATTTCCAGATGACAGTTACTTAACAAAGGGAAAGGAATGTGTGGCTCTTTGCAGTAGACGCTCGAGGGGGAGGAACGCGTGACGAAGCCCTAGGAGTGTCTGCGTGGGACGGCTAATTAAACCAATGCGAGATTATCAGCTCATTATTTGACAGTAATTTTAATTAGCTAATTAAATTTTTTGGTTTGTGAAGGTGATCTTAGGAAGTGCGTTATTTGGTTATCTCACTATGCCAAGGTCAAAATTTACATCACAAAGTTGAAAACGACCCAATTTCTCCTTTGGGCCGTCAACCATCTTATTAGGCAAGCTTAGGGAAAGTTCCAGACAGGTCTCTCACACCGTAAGAAGTTGGAGCACTACCTGGGAACGCTTGCCATGATGGCTCCCAAGAGTTCTGGTAGAGAGAGTTTGACTCTGAATTTTGCGAGCGAGTAATAAAAACACGGGCGTGTAATCTTCTACTCAAGAAGATTAATTAATAGAGAGAGTCCAGGCCCCGCGTGGGTTTTGAAAGTGGTCAGTGGCACACACATTCAATAGTTAACAACTGTTCACCGAAGTGGAGGTGGCTAGTGGTGGATATTTACCGAACTAATTGTCCGCCACTAACCACCGAGACTAAGGTGAATAGTTGTTTTAGTATATACTAAAACAGTGAAATAATACAGTACAATATATGATTTTAACTCATTTATTCCTGCAAAGATTACAACATTTTCGGACGCGAATTGTTCGGAGGTGAATAGCAAAGGATATCCTGAGTTTGAGCAGCCAATCAGCGCTCGCGTTCAACGCTATCCACTGTTTTAGTTTATTCTAATTTGTGATATAGAGAGGACATTTGACGTCACCTATTGTCATTAATGTGCCAATCAGAGGCACAGATATCTTTCCTATTGTGTTACTTACTACAGCTACGATACTATTCTTTGCCTTTGAGAAATTTTGAATTTTGTTTATAGTACCCAGGATGTCTTTCTCCAGCTCTTGTTAACGAGCTTGGCATAACAGCGAGTGAAGCGAACCAAATTTACTTCTTGTACAGAAAAAGATTCTCAGCTGGGACGCAAGTCGATGCATGGTTTTCCCTGTCGTCAAAACTGCTCAAAACAATGCAAAGCTATTGAGTGATATTTTTTTCTCAAAAAAGTTGCGATTCGACTCTGGTTCGATGTTTTTTTTCAAAAGCAAAAATTAAACGAATCATTCAGTTGCAACATCACAATGCATGATAGAATCACGATAATGTAAATTGTATGGCTAAGGTGATATGATTATTTTTACTAACACTACATTTAAAAAAAACGTATGCTTTGGGATAATTGCTTGAAAATATTTCAGATATAAGGCCCAATCTGTCCAGATAAAAACGTTTAAAGTGTTGATTATTTTGAAGCAGTTGACA
Organism: Montipora foliosa; assembly: GCF_036669935.1. NCBI lineage: Eukaryota > Metazoa > Cnidaria > Anthozoa > Scleractinia > Acroporidae > Montipora > Montipora foliosa. Next base: position 61,353,106 of record NC_090874.1, read on the forward strand.
AGTGAGTTTGGCCTGAGCCAATCTTTTCGATTATTGTGTTTAATGAGTTACCGCAAAACAAAATAAAATACAAATTCTTTTGAACATAAATTTTTAACGTCCTATGCTTTTAGTTTTGGTAATTTAAATACAATTTGCAACATAACGATAATTTCTTAAGATTAAAGCTCTGTTCCAAAATGTCAAACCAGCTGCACAGGTAAGTACTGCTAAACAGTGTTTTATAAAATATATATTTCAAAACAATTTAGGGTCTTTATTTTGTTTAAAATGCCATAGTTTAAGTTTACAATGCCCAGGAAAATATTTTTGAAATGGTTCAATTTTCTTTCTTGAAAACGAAAAAAAAAGTAGTGAAAAACTTGCTTAGTGAAAAAAGTCGAAGGTAATCTATCGAAGAAACGAGTAGTTTGAGGTGGGAAATGACAGCCATGTTATTTTGTTTTAAATTTACGATGTTGTAAACATCCGGTTCAGAAAAGAAAAACTTGAGCGAACCACCACCTTATAGCTACTGTCAAGGTATAACTTGTAATCAGGAATGACAGCGCCAGCATGAATTAAATTCAAGGGTTTTGATACTTTCGAAAAATTATCGTTTTCACTGAAGAAATCTGGAATTCGTTTCACTCTGTATCAAAACTACTGTCTTGTACTGATTTTGAATCCTAAAAGTTCATACAAATTTATCGGCTAGAAATTCCTCTTTAACTTAGGCAAGAAGAAGGTGGTGCAAAATAGAGCTTAGGAAAAGATAAAGAATATTTCAAAGTAGAGCTGAGCCTTGGGTCAGTATCTCGGAAAGTTTTTCGATAACTCGCAGTCTTAATTCAAGTCACGTGACAAAGGCAGATACTAAAAAGTATTACTACCAGTATTAGCAATAATAATAATAATAATAATAATAATAATAATAATAATAATAATAATGATAATAATAATAATAATAAAAATGGGCACTGGGGTGGAACAGGTTGGCCTACCTTAGCCTACCACGGGAATATGGACGCTCCCGCTCACCAGAGTCTTGGGTGGCACCTTTGGCAAGTGCCAACAACCCAAAACCCATCCTCATTTGATGAGAGAATGTCAATATTGAAATTCACACTAACGACGTCAACGGGCCTGGAGCTTGTAGTGAAGGTGTCGCGTCCGGCAGGTGCCCTGTGGATCAGCAGCGCCGCCCCGGTAGTCATACTGCTACTTCTGAACAACGACAGAAGAGATTAGGATGGTCGAAGGAGGCTGATCAAGTACGCCAGATTAAGAACAAGAAGTGGCTAGAGACTGTGGAGCAAGAGGAAATTGCCATACAAGTAAGGCATGAACATCAGGAGATTGAAAATACAGAACTCCATGCCACAGATACGTCATCATCATCATCATCATCATCATCATGGTATTCCTCGAAAACGAGTAAGATTGTCTATTCAACTTCTAGTCTTGTGCACCCGTTGGTGGCTAAAGAGTCCAATTCTAGAGTGGCACGCTTTACCACAGGCGGGGCAGATGTAGGAGGCCTGCTGCGACAAAGCAGGGGCAACTTCACGTTCTTTACGGCGTTGGCGTTTTTCCTCCGCTTTCTGACGCCGCTCTTCCTCAAATAGCGCCACACTCTCCCGGACTGCATGTCTCCATCTGGGTCTGTCACGTGCCAGATCTTCCCAGGTCGTCAGACCAATGTGGCACATCTTAAAATTTGATTTGAGATTGTCCTTGAAACGCTTTCGCTGTCCCCCTTGTGCTCTGGTGCCAGAACCCAACTCTCCGAAGAGGATCTGCTTGGGGAGGCGCGAGTCCATCAACCTGACAACATGACCAGTCCAACGCAGTTGATTTTCGATTATCATGGCCTCGATACTGGTGCATTGTGCTTCGTCAAGGACGCTGGAATTTGTCCGTCGATCCTGCCAGGTCACACCCAGGATGCGTCTCAGGCAGCGCTGATGGTACTTTTCCAGGACGTTAAGGTGTCTCCTATAGGTCGTCCAGATCTCCGAGCCATAAAGGAGGGACGCAAGCACGACGGCCTTGTACACAAGGAGTTTGGTGTCTTTCCTCAGACTCCTCTCCGCAAACACTCTCTCACGAAGCCTTCCAAAGGCACAGCTTGCAGCCTTAAGGAGATGAAGAGTCTCCGTCTCGATGTCAGCTTTTGTTGAGAGGACACTGCCAAGATAGGGGAAGGTCTGGACATTCTTTAGTGTGGACCCGTTGATACTCATGAGAGAGGGTGAGGGATGCTGGCCTGGGGAAGGTTGGAAGACTTCTGTCGCCTCAGATACACCAGACTATGAACATCAGGCTCCAGTTGTTCAAACGATGGATAGCGCTATCCACCGGAAAAATCACTATCCAGTGGATAGGTAATAGCGAAACCAATTGCGCTATCCAATGGATAGTGATTTATCTGGTGGATAGCGTTATCCACCTTTTGAACAACTGGGGCCAGGAGACTGAAACCACGGAGCTTCTTACCACAGATACACCAGACCATGCAACAACATCTGATACCCAAGAAGAACACCAACGTAAAGAGGGACCCAGAGTTTTCACTGCTGAAGAATTATAAGAAGAAGAAGAAGAAGTTGGAAAAATCAATTCAATACTTGCACAATCCCATAATACACCTCTATTACCCCCAAATAGTTTGCATAACCATTGTTTGCAATTTCTCCTGGGACATGAAAATGTCACAAGAGAAGTCGAAAACAATGCCTATGCAGATTTTTGGGGGGTAAAATAAGTGTATTATGGGATTTATGCAAGTAATGAATGAAGCCGTCAAAAGGATTCAGACGCACAACATTACTGAACTGAATTCTTTAATGTATGCAGCTGCATATGTTACTACAGGAAGAGTGGAAATGATAAAAGGGAGGAAAGGGAGAAGAACTGAGAGCCATTCTGGAAAAGAAGGATTAAGGGGAATATCGAAACTTGGCGAAAAGACCTGAGCAAGATTGAGGAAGTCCGAAGAGGAAACAAGAGACTGAAACAAAGACAGAGGGAAAGGTTGAACAGAAAATATCATCTTGAGGAAAGGGGCACTTTGTATGTCTCAGGCATGTTGAAACAGAAGATCAAGGCAGGTGGAGTTAAGATCAAAAGATACGACGAGAGATGTCAACAGTTCAAACAGAACCACCTGTTTAGGACCAATCAGAAGCTGTTCTACAAAACACTAGATGGAAAGGAACGAGGAGAAACTTTTCTTCCCAAAACTCTAGACTTGAAATGCAAAGGCGCTTTTTCTCTCGACTTGGGGTAAGGCTATGGAATGAGATACCATGCCATATGAGGGATTTGCCAAAGAAAACATTTCAAAGGGTTCTTCGAACATCGCTGCTTAATATTTTGGAAAAAAGAAGAAGTTGTTCAGGGGTTCTGGTTTAAGAAACCGACAGGATTGCACTCTAAATGGCAAGAATGCTTGCCAGACTGTATATTTCAAGGGAATGTACCAGGGTGGATGGTCAGTGGAAGAATAGTTTTTATACAAAAGGACACAGCGAAGGGTGCCCAGGCCAGCAACTACCGCCGTATTGATGTGGAAGCTCTTGACAGGAGTTATGGGAGAGACGTTATACCACCACTTGGAAAGGAATGGACTGCTAACAGATGAACAGAAGGGGTGCAGTAAGGGATCCCGAGGAACTAAAAGATCAATTGCTTGTATACAAGGCAATCCTGAAGAACTGCCTGAGAAGGTTGACAAACTTGTCAATGGCTTGGATAGACTACAAGAAGGCATATGATATGGTGCCGCATTCATGGATCCTGAAATGCCTGGAGATGGTTGGGGCAGCCAAGAATATGATCTCTATAATCAGCAACAGCATGGTGAATTGGAAGACAGTGTTGACATTAGGAGGAATGGCTCTCGGGCAGGTGGACATTAGGAAAGGAATTTTTCAAAGTGACTCCTTGTCAACACTACTGTTTATAATGATCATGTTACCCTTGACCCTAGTGCTACGAAAAATGAGAGCTGGTTACAAAATGGCAAACGGAATGAAGCCTATTAACCACCTACTATTCATGGATGATCTGAAGCTGTACGGAGCTAGCAAAGATCAACTAGACTCACTTGTTCAAGTAGTAAGGATCTTCTCCCAAGACATTAAGATGTCGTTTGGGCTAGACAAGTGTGCTGTCCTGGAAATGAGAAGGGGAAGACAAGTTGGCAGTAGCGGAATAGAACTACCCGACGACCAGCATATCGGGGAAATAGAGGAGGAAGGCTACAAATACCTTGGTATCTTACAGTTGGACCAGACTCTCAACACCAAGATGAAAGGCAAGATAACATCGGAATATATCAGAAGAGTAGAGAAGTTGTGTAGATCAAAACTCAATGGAGGAAATTTGATTGATGGCATCAATACCTGGGCTGTAGGTGTAGTACGCTACAGTGCGGGGATTGTGGACTGGACGATGGAGGAGGTAGCCAACATGAATAGAAGAACTAGAAAGATCGATATCTTGGCAATGAATTGCTGTCTGCACACCAGGAGTAATGTTACGAGGCTGTACCTACCGAGAAAGGAAGGGGGAAGAGGACTGATCGGAATTGAGGAGTGTCTAAGAACGGAGAGCAAATCCCTTCATGGCTGCCTAAGAGAGAGCACAGAGTGGATGCTTCAAGCTGCTTTGAAGGAGAAAGTGATCGTTGAAGGAGAGCGTCTGCAGGACTATGAGAGGAGGAATAAAGACGAGAGAGTTAAAAACTGGAAGGAGAAAGCCCTACATGGTGCGTTTTTCCAATAAATATCAGACGAAGCTGGAGAGGAGTCTTGGAGGTGGCTCAGGAATGGATTTTTAAAAAAAGGAGACATAAGGTTTGATTCTTGCTGCTCAGCTACCAGCTTTAAGAACAAACTCGATCAAGTACAACATAGATAAGACCTCAGAGACACCACGGTGTAGATTGTGTAGAGATGCCATTGAAACAGTACGACACATTGTCAGTGGATGTAAGTAGCGTGCCCAGAGAGAGTATAGGAAGCGCCACGACAAGGTGGCCCTGCGGGGGTACACTGGGAGATGTGCAGGAAGTATGGGGTAGAGTGTAATGACAAGTGGTATGACCATCAATCCTTCCCAACCGTAGAAAATGGATAAGTGAGGATTACCTGGGACATCACTATCTACACAGACAAAGTGCTGAAACATAATCGGCCAGATATTACTCTAGTGCATAAAGACACACAGAAAAAGACATTTATTGACATAGCTGTGCCAGCGGACTAGAACATCACCAGAATTGAAGAGGAGAAGGTTGGAAAGTACTAGGAACTGGCATTTAAATTCAGAAGGATTCATGAGCCTCGAACGTCACAAGGGATTTTCTCGCTACCGCGGGACAGTACAAGTAATGATTTGATGAAATCAAATAATCGGGAAAGGCCTACTGGTTGCGCGCTCTTGATCCCCTGTCATGATCTTTTTTCCCTATTCACCTTTTCTTAACTTAAAAAATACGTCCAATTTTCGGAACGGGATATGGATTCATATTTTCCTAGGCTAATAACTATAACAAGAACTCCTTAAAATTTGGAAATGGACTATAATTTTTAGTGTTCAGCCTAACTCTTACATTGCTCTTGAACTATTCTTCATCATTATGTTATCTTCCTTTTTCTAGTTAAAAAGGGCGGTTGACTAAAAATGCTGAGGGCAGCAATTTTCATCCTTCTGATCATTTGCGTCGAATCAAAAAGAAAAGATGACAATGGTACAAGGTACAGATTTCCATTTTGAAATAATTCAAGGTTTTTTTAATTCGTTCGCTCGTACGTTTACTTGTCCATTTATTCCATTTGTTGCGCGCATCCTGTCGGTCGGTGGTTCGTGAATTCCTTTTTCGTTCATTCAGACCGTATTCCGTAATCATCCCTCCATCTATTTATTCCTTCACCCATTCATTTGTCCATCAGTCCTTCCGCTCGTTCGTCATTGATTTATTCATTCATATATTTTCCCATCCTACTTTCACCTTTTAGGGGATGTAAAAGAAACTTGTAATTGACCAGTAGAGCAGGCAGTGTACAGCGCAATAGTATGGTCGTGGGTGTGTGTCCTGTTTAAGCCTGGAATTCTGTTAGACTTAAAGGACGATACACACAAGGGGTTTTGCTCTCGGAACATGCTTCAGGGACACGCTCCTGGAGCAGAGCTCTGCCGTGTGTACCAACCATTTTAAGGGAAATCTTCATCATCAGGAGCAGAATTTCCACCCACCAAAATGACGATATTAGACTAGTTAACTATTTGGAAGCAAGCTCCCACACATGTCCCAGGGAAATTGAGCAGATTTTCAAGTGTTTCCTCGTGTGTATTGACACTTTTTTTGCTGCACATGAATTAATACGGCAAATGCAAAACATTGACCAATCAGATTACCCAATGGTCTCATCCATAATTCCTTTGGAACTCTTGACTTGAGCTCAAAATTCAAAATGGTGTCTGAAAGGTCTGCAACTGATGAGCTCGAATTAAAGCAAGTGGATGCTCAAAAAACGAGGAAGGTGCTTAGTGTCACTAATACAAGACTTTTATGTAATGTATGTAAAAAATGATAGAAAGACTATGGAAGTAAAGCCGCAACAGTACTGGCCAAATTACCTAAAACGTTCATCACGCACGTTCAAAGCAGGTGGCACACATTTCTTTTTCTCCAGGCATCATCATCATCATCACTTTAATCATTTTTTCTTCTTTGAATGAGACCTTAATTAAGCCACCATGTTTAACTTTAAATTAAATCCCAAACCCTTCTCTGTTGAAAAACAGCAATGTTCTTTCGTCTTCTCTCTCGTATGTACTAATATGAAGCAAGCTCCGCAGGGTGCTCCCTCGTGTGTACTGATCGTGCAAAATGACCCTGGAGCATGCCCCAGGAGCAAAACCCCTCGTGAGTATCGGCCTTGATCTTTCACTTAGAAATTAACTTTTGCTTGAATATTTCGCTCATTCGATTTCTATTTTTCTTCAGGGTCATTTATTTCTTCATTTACATTCTAAAAGAGTTTTCCTCCTTTTTTATGCAGGTATCGCAACACTACTCAGGTGCTCGATTCACTGTCCGCGCCTGATGTGTACGATAAACGGATACGACCATATCACGAAGGTGAGGGAATGTCGGAGTTGGACCAGACAGACTTTCAGACGACAGACACGGTAGTTAGGGACGGACTAGCATGCTTTGAGAAGTCAGACGGTATTTTCCACTTTGAATGGACAGGTCCAGGGCGAATGCTAGACAATAAGGAAGAAACAGTTGGAGCTTTAAAATGCAAGTTCTTTGCATACTTTAAGCTTGTATAGCTTTGGCTTGTATGTAGCTACCCTATGAAACAACAGAGGAGCCAACTAGGGCGGATTCTGTCTCTCTCTCTCTACGTAGACTCTGAATCCCTTAATTTGCCGCAGGGGGCTCTGATAGGTGAAGGGGGAACTTCCGGAAGAAGTCGATCGGTCTGCCGGTCACATAACTTTGATGATCTTTGGCTATTTTGTCAAAAGCTAAGGTGGTTCGACATTTTTCATATTTGCTGCAGGTCCACGTTTGAATGTTTCAATATACATAACCGTCGTTTCCTTCGGAGCGATAAAGGAAATAAACATGGTAAGAATGAAAAATTGTATTATTTATAATAATAATAATAATAATAATAATAATAATAATAATAATAATAATAAGACAATCAGAATAATATATAATAAGACAATCAGAGATATGCTTAACTTCCTTTTTTGTGATGTTGCTTTTTCTTTTGATTGTGGATGAATTTTCTGATGACAAATTTAAGACGCTATGACTTTTTATAATTTGTATTTTTATCTTGTTATTACGAATCGCTGGAATAGTTGAACTTGAGCTGCTTACTTCCCTGAAAACAACATTGTTTCAGCTAACAGAAATCGAATGGTGTTTTGAAATGTTTTACTTTTTTTCTTTTAGAAGTTAACTTTGTAAATAGGATTTTTATATTTAGCACCGTTGTCTGTATATAGGCTTTTTATGATTATTAAAATGTTTATTCTTTATAATAATAATAATAATAATAATAATAATAATAATAATAATAATAATAATAATAATAATAGTTTAATTCCATCATCATCGCAAGTTAATGAATTACAATGAGGTTACAAGAGATAAAAATACATACTGGGGTTTACGTAAGCAGGGACCGGGTTACAATGATACCAATTTACAATCAATTCCATGAGAAACAAAAAATACAAGTAAGTTTATGTGTATATATAAACAATTCAAAATATATGTATAACTATATGATGCACTAATTATTATTTAAGTATAAAATTGCACTCGGAAAGAAACTACGACGCAGTCTTTGAGTTCTGCATTTAGGTCTTGTATAGTTCCCTGCGTTTCTCGTTTATTTGGTAGTGATGCACATACTAACTCGTCATGGGGAGATGTTTAGAGAGTGGACCTCCTCTTGAGATCTTTCCATTTGTTTTTATGCAGAGTTTACTGCGTCTTACATCTAATCTATGAAGGTTTAGAGATTCAAGAGCTTCGGAATAAAAAAACGCAGTTGCGATGATTTTAAGAGCACGTTTCTTGTGAGAGGTATTAGGCAACAGCCAATCATATTTGGATAAGGCAACAGCCAATCTTATGACGGGAATATGCTTTCTGAGCTTGGGCTATCCAAGCGGAGCACATTCCGGCTATATAATTGGCTGTTGCCGAACCTCCTCGGGATCTGTACAGCGTGGGAGTCTATCTAAAAGTAACTTGAAGCATATTACCTATGAGAAAGGGTATTATGGGAGATGCCCTCTCTTGCCCCTTTATTTTCTCTTGTTACTACTCAACAATAGTCAAGACAGATCGTATCAGAGTGATATAAATAGTAATTAGGTCTTTGGTCTCAACGCCCCCTCTCCGAAGTATTCGGAGTATATGAAGTCGTTTAGAGGCTGTGGTAACAATAGCTTGAATGCGATTGTTCCATTTTAAATTATTCTGAATCACTAGACCAAGTACTTTGTGAAAAGTGACAAATTATGGCGATTGATTACCGATCTTCAATTTAGGTAGTTTAGTTTCTATACTGTATTGTACTCAGTGATATCTACGACTTTGGTTCTTTGGCTAAGGGATCAGGGCCCAGTTGTCTTTACTTAACGTAAGTACTTTTTTGGGAAAATAGGGCGACTGCGGTTTTTGAAATCTTGCGGTAATTTAAAACGGAAATGATTAAATCAAGGAATTAGTGGGGTTATACAGCCTTTGAAAAACTGGGGCCTGAAGCTAACCCACCCAGTATACAAAATATGACCACGACTTTTTCGAGTTTAGAATGCTGGATTTCCCCGTAGGAGTTCGTTTGCAACTCTATGACGAAATAAAACTTGAGTAAAATTAATGTCAAAAATTATAAGATTCGCTATTTCATTGGTTACACTTTCTGATTACACCATTTCTGCTTTCTTCAGGAATTTAGTCTTGACATTTTTTTCAAGCAAGCCTGGAATGATCCAAGATTAAAGCATGAGCTTCGAAAGCCGATTTTGCTCTCTGGAAGCGAAAAAGGCCACTTCTGGCTTCCTGATACATTCTTCCTTAATATTAAAACCGCTAAATTTCACCATGTTCCTGCAGCAAATAGTAGAATTGTTATTAGTCCAAATGGAGATATCGAACTTAGTGAAAGGTAGGTGATAAGTTTTTTTTTACCTTTTTTTCTCATACTGTTGGAGCCAAGTATTAATTGAGATTTTTTCCGTCATCTTTTCACCATGTTAGAACTACTGAATAACCGGAACTTAAAAATACTTTGAAAATGTTCGGTTCCTGTTCAGCCGGCATCAGTGCTGTTCAGTGATCAAGACTAAGGGCGCTTTCCTTTTGTCAGAACTGGCCGGCCAACCCGTCAGTTTGCAAACTAAGCCTAAATGCAACGATTCAGTGAAGGAACACTTGCATGATAATCCCTAAAAATCTTCTGTAGCAGTATGTATCATAAAATGAGTGAATTTGAAGGCGTTTAGGTATTCCAAATGCCCGGTCTGGCCGGTCAACTCCGTCAAATGGAGAGCGTCCTAAGTGATAAGGCCTTTTTTTCTTTTCCCACAAGTTTTGCATAATAATAGAGTCGAAAGTTTACTGCATTGTTCTGTTCAGCCGTGGTGACGTCATATGCAAACTATCAATACTATTCTTGCTTTATGCTATTGTCGTTACCGTAGCCCTCGTCATTGCGTAATTAAACTCCAGTCGTCCCTTAGGCTACAGCTTTTACAAATTGTTGCGGTCGGAGACATTTCTTTCTCCCCTTTGCAATCACAATGTCGGCTAGCTTCGGCTCGTGTAGTTTGCGACGGAAATAGCGTAATACCGTGCAATATTGAAAGGGAAGGAAAACAAAAAAAAAAAAAATGATTTCGGAGTCTCTGAAGTTGGGTGATGTCTCAATGAATTTTTCACAGACTTTATAATCTCTATTTTACTATTTAAGTCAACCAATAGTTATTCATTTAATCCCATTCTTTTTGGTCTCTCTGCAAGGTTAACAGTTTCCGCGTCCTGTAGAATGAATTTAAGGGATTACCCTCTAGATACGCAAACCTGTGTTCTGGAAATTTTAAGCTGTAAGTAACACACTTTCCATCCCATTTTTGCCTCTTTCAAAAAGAGGATAGTGTTATGACTTTTCATATGAATGCAGTTAAGAAACGCCTGCGTGACAGGCATTCGAAGGGGAAGGGAAAGAGAGAACCGGTGGGAGAACGAGGAAGGCGCGCGAGGAAGAAGGGAAGGAGACGCCTGTAAGGACGCAAGTGTTCTTTTCCGTTCAACCCCTCTCATTGATATGCACACATAAGACAGCTACGAAATCCCTAACTGTCATATTAAAAACAAATTGCGATTTTGAGACGGCAATACCACATTATATTGACGGCTAGTTGGGAGAAAATATATTCCGTAGATAGAGCCTTGTTGAACATCAGCTAAGGAAAATTTCAACATTTCTTTCAACTATTAGTTAATGACCGCGCAGCTGTATTTGACTTCAGCTGCTGCAGTTTCCCAGCATAGGTATTTTTGTCCTTTGTTACTGTAAGTACTTTCATTTTTTTTGTAATTGTGGAATGACAGGCAAGGCCTATGAAAAAAGTACGTATGACGGCACCAAAAAGTCGTCTTTTTCGTAGTGAATCACACAATACGTTACTCATTAGTACTGCTTGTTCACATCCATTAATAAACTTTTTTGTTTGATTTTAAGAAGCAATCATAATTAAACAAGACAATGTGGTCTCAGGCCTCTAGCTTCGCTATGGGATAAGAGTCCTGGAAACAAGATTGTCTATGAGTAGATCCAGTGCCTTTACATTTCTTCTATTTTATTTTTTTCTCTGAAAAAAAGATTCATATGACGTCACTGATATGGATTATCACTGGGATGACGAAAAAGCTGTTATCATTTTGGATGATGAAATGTCAGAATTTGAGCTTGCTGACTGTCAAAGTGAGAGAAAAGAAGTGGAATACGTTATAGGTATTGTTAATTACCAGAAAGTTAACCAAGAATATTTTAACGATAACGGAAAATTTGTTCCTTTTCTCGAAATACTTGGGGACACTGCAAACTGAAATGAACAAATCATCGGCAATCAAATCAAATGTTCAAATGAAACCATGTTGTCTCGCAGTGATGAGCGCAAATTTCTATTGCGTCGAGAAGCCTGAAAAATTTTCAGGACTTCAACGGGATTTGAACCCGCGACCTCGCGATACCGGTGCGATGCTCTAACCAACTGAGCTATGAAGCCACTGACGTTGGGAGATGGTCATGCGTCAAATGTTGATTTTTTTAGGAGAGGGGAAAACCGGAGTACCCGGAGAAAAACCTCTCGGTGCAGAATAGAGAACCAACAAACCCAACCACATATGACGCCGAGTCTGGGAATCGAACCAGGGCCACATTGGTGGGAAGCGACTCTCACCACTGCGCCATCCCTGCACCCCGCTACTGAATATTGCTTTTATGTTTATTTTGATTTTGCTTATTTCTGCCTCGTATGTGCATCTGCCGCAGCGACAATGATTTTCATGAAATTAACCGTGTCCCACAAGGCGATTTGTTTGCGGCGACTTGTCCCCGCGACGAGTCGCAGCGACTTATCGCCTTGTGTGTTCCGGCCTTAAAGTGGTGAATCTCAAAAATCCGGAATTACATTTGATCCGAAGTATCCTTCTCGAGTGCGGATACTTTGGATTCATTATCCGTTTTCGGATTTTCTAAAAAAAAACGCATCCTGAAAGTACATTGGATGCGTAATAACGTTTAAAGTCAGAATGTGCCTACTCATGAACGTGCCATTGTCCTCTAGGCTCAAAACACAAACTCATCTGGTTGCATATTTTTCAAGGTCTAAAACTAAAAAAGTGAAAGTGACCACGTGATTAATAATTACTCTGGTTTGCTAATTATAAATAGCCTACAAGGCACGTAAAGTCTAACGACAGATCCATCAAGCCGAATTAGAATAATTAATTTCAGAAAAACGTCTGTTAATTGAAGGAAGTTTCTTTAAACTTCAACGGGTCTACCAATTGCAATTTGATTTCCTTTCCTATAGGAATGTTAGATCTCTGCAATCCCATTCCCTATCGACCTCAATGTCCTAGTAATATTTATTCTTTGGTCTTGACGTAGTGGGCAATATTATTATGTGGTGTGATTTGTCATCATGTGGCGAGGTTTTGTCATTATGTAACGAAGTTTGCTGGTTACGTGTTGTGTTTTCATCGTGATGTGTTGAGGTCTTTGGTGACGTGCTGTGTTTATAAGCACATATGAAGGGACAAACTCAACGTCAAATAAGAACCTCACCACATAAAATGTAAATACAGCATGTCAAAGGAAGACCTCAAGACATGATGATGGAACTAACAACACGTAACCATCAAACCTCGTCACATAATGACAAAACCCTCACCACAAGACAAAACTTCAAGAGCAAAAGAATAAAGAATACTAAAGAAAGTTATGGCTTTCCAAAATTATCGCTGAAAACGCGATATTCCGATTGGCTCAATAAACCTCGGTTATCAGTTCATATACCGTAGGATCGCGTCAAGTGTGGCCAAGATGAATAGATTGCTGCGAAAAATGACATTTTCGAGTGTCCAGGATAATACCATTCGCAGTTGTAAGATGTGAGCTTGGTCCTTGTTCTAGCCACGAAAGTATATGTGGAGCGAATCCTCCTCCATATTTCAGTGAAAAAAGGAGAAAATAAGAAAAGGAAGGTGGCACACTATAACATCAACCCGGTGTGGCCAACACATCACACATGCACACGACTATTTCACCCGGTTAAGGACGGCGGTGCCTACTAATTCAAAGGTATTTTTGCGCGGTTTGCTGAATATGCGGGAAAAGTAGATCTTAACAAGTGTTATTGAAATCCAAAAAGAAAATTGGGGGTAACCTTGCATTTTTCAAAGATAATTACTCAACAATTTTTGTAAAAAGATACAAAATATAAAGCAATGTATGGCGTTCTTTTCCAATTGAAGCTTATTATCTCCGAAATATGCATGGTTACCCCCAATTTTCTTTTTGCATACAAAAGCACTTGTTAAGTTCTGCTTTTCTCCGCATAGTTTTGAACCACCAAAAATATCCCTGAGTTAATAAGCACCACCCATAGGAAATCCGAGTATCTCGAGATGCGCAGAATGTGTATGCGCAATAAC
>NC_090874.1:61371355-61408855 GCF_036669935.1 Montipora foliosa
TTTTCAAAATTTGTCGCGACTTCAAAATCTCAATTTGCTGACAGACATTTGTGTTATTTCCACTGAACAATGCAAGCTAGTATTGATATAGATTTGATGATCCTCCAAGGGTATTTACAACCTGTCAGTATTTTAATACCGCTGGTCAATTCAGAGAATCCGAATTGTCTTTGTAACCTACCCAGGTTTTGGCATTTAACGCCCTCAACTGTATAAAATTTTAATCGCCATACCCCACTGTTGTGTCTTTGCAATTACGCCAAAGCACTGCCCACTGCGACTCAGGTAGCGATTGCTGAGAATTAGTATTGTCTGTGCTGAAACAAACAGTTTAAAAAAGCAATCTAGCAATTAAACATTCCCTGGTTTACATATTTTGCGATGTGAGATTACAATATCTTTTTTGTTTGTAAGCTTTTCGCTCACATTCGAGCCCACGGCCCTCTTGAACCTCATTTGCAGCATGTAGCGTTCTTTACTTTCACGCCTTCACGCGGCAAATGTTAAATTTCCGTTTTCTTCATGGAGTCGTACCGTGAAAAGATGGCGCCATTATGAAAAAAAAGAAAACAAATGTTAGTTCCAATTTGTCAGGGCGTCAAAACGAAACCAAAGTACTCGTAAAGCAAAGGGATGAAATGATCAGTTTGTTTCCTTAGAGGCTGATGTTTGCTTATTTAAAGAAGTTGAAGTGAACTCGGAAATGAGCAACATGTCATCGGTCGATGCCAAGCATATTCCACCTTTTCTTTGCTTCCAAGGGACTGGCGAACGCACTTCAATAATCTTGAGATTACCTACGAGTTTAATGGAATTATTCTTTGTTGTTGTCTTTTTTTTCGGTGGACGTAGTTTCATTTATTTGCATATCTTTTTCCTGCAATTTGGCACACGGTCCACAAAGCAACAAAACAATTTTAGTTCCACTGTATACAACCATTTGAGCCATTTTTGCGACAAACGAAATAGGCTTTACGAGGGAGGTCATTTAACAGAGCAAGGCTCTACAATAGCACGCCCGGCAGAGCCCAACAAGAGGACGTTGCAACCAACCTCTAAAGACACCAACGAACCAAAGAAGCTAATGAGAGTTTTTTTGTTCATCCTCCACCAGCAACGGCGGCGGTGACTTCACGTGAAAAATAATGTGTGTGCTCTTTTGCTCATTCTCCAGGATCAATCGACAAGTGTTGGGAGACGAACATTGTTCTTATCGTCCTTATACCAAGGAGACTAAGAGGTATACCATTTGTACGATGTTACTACTAAGGCAGCATTGGGTTCGGTTTGGGTTGGTTCGGTCAAATATGATTGTTGATCCACCAATGGGGTCGCTAAGCCCCCCACGCGCAGACACACTTTAGACGCTCGTCACGTGTTCCTACCCCACGACAACCTCAGTTCCCAGGATCTCTCTTCTCTGCCAACCATAACGACAAGGATGGCAGAGAAGGTAGACCCTGCGAACGCGAGGTTGGCCTCACGCAGCGTCGGCTGAATACGAGCCGGAATTATGGCGACCAATCACAACGGACACCGGACTCTCCAAGACTTTAGACCTTGAGAGTACGGTCACTGCAAGATGTTGGGCATTTAAAATCGCGGACTTAAATTCCTTACTCAAAGAGAAACCGGAAAGATTTCCATCTTATGCGCGCCTTTGGGTCTCTCACCGACTGTTCGTTGTGGCTCTTCTGGTTGAAACATTTTGCACCCGTACGATTCCAACCTAATTTTTGGCGTTCGCTTGGAGTGATTATCATATTTACTTGTCTTTCCTCTCGAGTTCAGTGGAGTCGGTTTGTTTGAAGAACCCCATTTCTTGTAGGCGCCTTCGGTTGAAACGATTTTAAGGTTTGCTTTATTCGACGAACCACTGAATACGAACCATCGGTTCAGAAACACAACTAACATTGTTGTTGTTATTTAATGATTTTTGCCATGACGATCATCGCCAAAAGCAACCTGCAAATTTCAAGCTTAACGTAATGGATTTTTTTCAAGCTTTCTTCATTGCTACTGTCCTAGTTGCGTTCATTGCGCTTGAGGTAATGGTTATCGTGCAGTTCAAATACACTTGCAGTACTTTATTTGAATTTGTATTTATATATTTCCACGGCGCTTTCAATTTTACAAGTAGATGAAAGGACACCATACCCTTGCTAAGCACTCACATTTTGACACGCGAGAGTGCAAATGCATACCCCACCGGGGAAACAAAATATGCTTCTGAGGAATATTTTGAAAAGGCTTCGTCCCTTTTATGATTCATCAAAGAAGAAGTTGATGCATTGACGTTCCCAGGGGAGATCTACAGAGCGCTGATTGATTCCTATGTAACCCGCGCGTGATTTCCAGATGACAGTTACTTAACAAAGGGAAAGGAATGTGTGGCTCGTTGCAGGAGACGCTCGAGGGGGAGGAACGCGTGACGAAGCCCTAGGAGTGTCTGCGTGGGACGGCTAATTAACCAATGCGATATTATCAGCTCATTATTTGACAGTAATTTTAATTAGCTAAGTAAATTTTTTGGTTTGTGAAGGTGATCTTAGGAAGTGCGTTATTTGGTTATCTCACGATGCCAAGGTCAAATTTACATCACAAAGTTGAAAACGACCCAATTTCTCCTTTGGGCCGTCAACCATCTTATTAGGCAAGCTTAGGGAAAGTTCCAGACAGGTCTCTCACACCGTAAGAAGTTGGAGCACTACCTGGGAACGCTTGCCATGATGGCTCCAAAGAGTTCTGGTAGAGAGAGTTTGACTCTGAATTTTGCGAGCGAGTAATAAAAACACGGGCGTGTAATCTTCTACTCAAGAAGATTAATAAATAGAGAGAGTCCAGGCCCCGCGTGGGTTTTGAAAGTGGTCAGTGGCACACACATTCAATAGTTAACAACTGTTCACCGAAGTGGAGGTGGCTAGTGGTGGATATTTACCGAACTAATTGTCCGCCACTAACCACCGAGACTAAGGTGAATAGTTGTTTTAGTAATATACTAAAACAGTGAAATAATACAGTACAATATATGATTTTAACTCATTTATTCCTGCAAAGATTACAACATTTTCGGACGCGAATTGTTCGGAGGTGAATAGCAAAGGATATCCTGAGTTTGAGCAGCCAATCAGCGCTCGCGTTCAACGCTATCCACTGTTTTAGTTTATTCTAATTTGTGATATAGAGAGGACATTTGACGTCACCTATTGTCATTAATGTGCCAATCAGAGGCACAGATATCTTTCCTATTGTGTTACTTACTACAGCTACGATACTATTCTTTGCCTTTGAGAAATTTTGAATTTTGTTTATAGTACCCAGGATGTCTTTCTCCAGCTCTTGTTAACGAGCTTGGCATAACAGCGAGTGAAGCGAACCAAATTTACTTCTTGTACAGAAAAAGATTCTCAGCTGGGACGCAAGTCGATGCATGGTTTTCCCTGTCGTCAAAACTGCTCAAAACAATGCAAAGCTATTGAGTGATATTTTTTTCTCAAAAAAGTTGCGATTCGACTCTGGTTCGATGTTTTTTTTCAAAAGCAAAAATTAAACGAATCATTCAGTTGCAACATCACAATGCAGAGATAGAATCACGATAATGTAAATTGTATGGCTAAGGTGATATGATTATTTTTACTAACACTACATTTAAAAAAACGTATGCTTTGGGATAATTGCTTGAAAATATTTCAGATATAAGGCCCAATCTGTCCAGATAAAAACGTTTAAAGTGTTGATTATTTTGAAGCAGTTGACAAGTGAGTTTGGCCTGAGCCAATCTTTTCGATTATTGTGTTTAATGAGTTACCGCAAAACAAAATAAAATACAAATTCTTTTGAACATAAATTTTTAACGTCCTATGCTTTTAGTTTTGGTAATTTAAATACAATTTGCAACATAACGATAATTTCTTAAGATTAAAGCTCTGTTCCAAAATGTCAAACCAGCTGCACAGGTAAGTACTGCTAAACAGTGTTTTATAAAATATATATTTCAAAACAATTTAGGGTCTTTATTTTGTTTAAAATGCCATAGTTTAAGTTTACAATGCCCAGGAAAATATTTTTGAAATGGTTCAATTTTCTTTCTTGAAAACGAAAAAAAAAGTAGTGAAAAACTTGCTTAGTGAAAAAAGTCGAAGGTAATCTATCGAGGAAACGAGTAGTTTGAGGTGGGAAATGACAGCCATGTTATTTTGTTTTAAATTTACGATGTTGTAAACATCCGGTTCAGAAAAGAAAAACTTGAGCGAACCACCACCTTATAGTTACTGTCAAGGTATAACTTGTAATCAGGAATGACAGCGCCAGCATGAATTAAATTCAAGGGTTTTGATACTTTCGAAAAATTATCGTTTTCACTGAAGAAATCTGGAATTCGTTTCACTCTGTATCAAAACTACTGTCTTGTACTGATTTTGAATCCTAAAAGTTCATACAAATTTATCGGCTAGAAATTCCTCTTTAACTTAGGCAAGAAGAAGGTGGTGCAAAATAGAGCTTAGGAAAAGATAAAGAATATTTCAAAGTATAGCTGAGCCTTGGGTCAGTATCTCGGAAAGTTTTTCGATAACTCGCAGTCTTAATTCAAGTCACGTGACAAAGGCAGATACTAAAAAGTATTACTACCAGTATTAGCAATAATAATAATAATAATAATAATAATAATAATAATAATAATAATAATAATAATAATAATGATAATAATAATAATAATAAAAATGGGCACTGGGGTGGAACAGGTTGGCCTACCTTAGCCTACCACGGGAATATGGACGCTCCCGCCCACCAGAGTCTTGGGTGGCACCTTTGGCAAGTGCCAACAACCCAAAACCCATCCTCATTTGATGAGAGAATGTCAATATTGAAATTCACACTAACGACGTCAACGGGCCTGGAGCTTGTAGTGAAGGTGTCGCGTCCGGCAGGTGCCCTGTGGATCAGCAGCGCCGCCCGGTAGTCATACTGCTACTTCTGAACAACGACAGAAGAGATTAGGATGGTCGAAGGAGGCTGATCAAGTACGCCAGATTAAGAACAAGAAGTGGCTAGAGACTGTGGAGCAAGAGGAAATTGCCATACGAGTAAGGCATGAACATCAGGAGATTGAAAATACAGAACTCCATGCCACAGATACGTCATCATCATCATCATCATCATCATCATGGTATTCCTCGAAAACGAGTAAGATTGTCTATTCAACTTCTAGTCTTGTGCACCCGTTGGTGGCTAAAGAGTCCAATTCTAGAGTGGCACGCTTTACCACAGGCGGGGCAGATGTAGGAGGCCTGCTGCGACAAAGCAGGGGCAACTTCACGTTCTTTACGGCGTTGGCGTTTTTCCTCCGCTTTCTGACGCCGCTCTTCCTCAAATAGCGCCACACTCTCCCGGACTGCATGTCTCCATCTGGGTCTGTCACGTGCCAGATCTTCCCAGGTCGTCAGACCAATGTGGCACATCTTAAAATTTGATTTGAGATTGTCCTTGAAACGCTTTCGCTGTCCCCCTTGTGCTCTGGTGCCAGAACCCAACTCTCCGAAGAGGATCTGCTTGGGGAGGCGCGAGTCCATCAACCTGACAACATGACCAGTCCAACGCAGTTGATTTTCGATTATCATGGCCTCGATACTGGTGCATTGTGCTTCGTCAAGGACGCTGGAATTTGTCCGTCGATCCTGCCAGGTCACACCCAGGATGCGTCTCAGGCAGCGCTGATGGTACTTTTCCAGGACGTTAAGGTGTCTCCTATAGGTCGTCCAGATCTCCGAGCCATAAAGGAGGGACGCAAGCACGACGGCCTTGTACACAAGGAGTTTGGTGTCTTTCCTCAGACTCCTCTCCGCAAACACTCTCTCACGAAGCCTTCCAAAGGCACAGCTTGCAGCCTTAAGGAGATGAAGAGTCTCCGTCTCGATGTCAGCTTTTGTTGAGAGGACACTGCCAAGATAGGGAAGGTCTGGACATTCTTTAGTGTGGACCCGTTGATACTCATGAGAGAGGGTGAGGGATGCTGGCCTGGGGAAGGTTGGAAGACTTCTGTCGCCTCAGATACACCAGACTATGAACATCAGGCTCCAGTTGTTCAAACGATGGATAGCGCTATCCACCGGAAAAATCACTATCCAGTGGATAGGTAATAGCGAAACCAATTGCGCTATCCAATGGATAGTGATTTATCTGGTGGATAGCGTTATCCACCTTTTGAACAACTGGGGCCAGGAGACTGAAACCACGGAGCTTCTTACCACAGATACACCAGACCATGCAACAACATCTGATACCCAAGAAGAACACCAACGTAAAGAGGGACCCAGAGTTTTCACTGCTGAAGAATTATAAGAAGAAGAAGAAGAAGTTGGAAAAATCAATTCAATACTTGCACAATCCCATAATACACCTCTATTACCCCCCAAATAGTTTGCATAACCATTGTTTGCAATTTCTCCTGGGACATGAAAATGTCACAAGAGAAGTCGAAAACAATGCCTATGCAGATTTTTGGGGGGTAAAATAAGTGTATTATGGGATTTATGCAAGTAATGAATGAAGCCGTCAAAAGGATTCAGACGCACAACATTACTGAACTGAATTCTTTAATGTATGCAGCTGCATATGTTACTACAGGAAGAGTGGAAATGATAAAAGGGAGGAAAGGGAAAAGAACTGAGAGCCATTCTGGAAAAGAAGGATTAAGGGGAATATCGAAACTTGGCGAAAAGACCTGAGCAAGATTGAGGAAGTCCGAAGAGGAAACAAGAGACTGAAACAAAGACAGAGGGAAAGGTTGAACAGAAAATATCATCTTGAGGAAAGGGGCACTTTGTATGTCTCAGGCATGTTGAAACAGAAGATCAAGGCAGGTGGAGTTAAGATCAAAAGATACGACGAGAGATGTCAACAGTTCAAACAGAACCACCTGTTTAGGACCAATCAGAAGCTGTTCTACAAAACACTAGATGGAAAGGAACGAGGAGAAACTTTTCTTCCCAAAACTCTAGACTTGAAATGCAAAGGCGCTTTTTCTCTCGACTTGGGGTAAGGCTATGGAATGAGATACCATGCCATATGAGGGATTTGCCAAAGAAAACATTTCAAAGGGTTCTTCGAACATCGCTGCTTAATATTTTGGAAAAAAGAAGAAGTTGTTCAGGGGTTCTGGTTTAAGAAACCGACAGGATTGCACTCTAAATGGCAAGAATGCTTGCCAGACTGTATATTTCAAGGGAATGTACCAGGGTGGATGGTCAGTGGAAGAATAGTTTTTATACAAAAGGACACAGCGAAGGGTGCCCAGGCCAGCAACTACCGCCGTATTGATGTGGAAGCTCTTGACAGGAGTTATGGGAGAGACGTTATACCACCACTTGGAAAGGAATGGACTGCTAACAGATGAACAGAAGGGGTGCAGTAAGGGATCCCGAGGAACTAAAAGATCAATTGCTTGTATACAAGGCAATCCTGAAGAACTGCCTGAGAAGGTTGACAAACTTGTCAATGGCTTGGATAGACTACAAGAAGGCATATGATATGGTGCCGCATTCATGGATCCTGAAATGCCTGGAGATGGTTGGGGCAGCCAAGAATATGATCTCTATAATCAGCAACAGCATGGTGAATTGGAAGACAGTGTTGACATTAGGAGGAATGGCTCTCGGGCAGGTGGACATTAGGAAAGGAATTTTTCAAAGTGACTCCTTGTCAACACTACTGTTTATAATGATCATGTTACCCTTGACCCTAGTGCTACGAAAAATGAGAGCTGGTTACAAAATGGCAAACGGAATGAAGCCTATTAACCACCTACTATTCATGGATGATCTGAAGCTGTACGGAGCTAGCAAAGATCAACTAGACTCACTTGTTCAAGTAGTAAGGATCTTCTCCCAAGACATTAAGATGTCGTTTGGGCTAGACAAGTGTGCTGTCCTGGAAATGAGAAGGGGAAGACAAGTTGGCAGTAGCGGAATAGAACTACCCGACGACCAGCATATCGGGGAAATAGAGGAGGAAGGCTACAAATACCTTGGTATCTTACAGTTGGACCAGACTCTCAACACCAAGATGAAAGGCAAGATAACATCGGAATATATCAGAAGAGTAGAGAAGTTGTGTAGATCAAAACTCAATGGAGGAAATTTGATTGATGGCATCAATACCTGGGCTGTAGGTGTAGTACGCTACAGTGCGGGGATTGTGGACTGGACGATGGAGGAGGTAGCCAACATGAATAGAAGAACTAGAAAGATCGATATCTTGGCAATGAATTGCTGTCTGCACACCAGGAGTAATGTTACGAGGCTGTACCTACCGAGAAAGGAAGGGGGAAGAGGACTGATCGGAATTGAGGAGTGTCTAAGAACGGAGAGCAAATCCCTTCATGGCTGCCTAAGAGAGAGCACAGAGTGGATGCTTCAAGCTGCTTTGAAGGAGAAAGTGATCGTTGAAGGAGAGCGTCTGCAGGACTATGAGAGGAGGAATAAAGACGAGAGAGTTAAAAACTGGAAGGAGAAAGCCCTACATGGTGCGTTTTTCCAATAAATATCAGACGAAGCTGGAGAGGAGTCTTGGAGGTGGCTCAGGAATGGATTTTTAAAAAAAGGAGACATAAGGTTTGATTCTTGCTGCTCAGCTACCAGCTTTAAGAACAAACTCGATCAAGTACAACATAGATAAGACCTCAGAGACACCACGGTGTAGATTGTGTAGAGATGCCATTGAAACAGTACGACACATTGTCAGTGGATGTAAGTAGCGTGCCCAGAGAGAGTATAGGAAGCGCCACGACAAGGTGGCCCTGCGGGGGTACACTGGGAGATGTGCAGGAAGTATGGGGTAGAGTGTAATGACAAGTGGTATGACCATCAATCCTTCCCAACCGTAGAAAATGGATAAGTGAGGATTACCTGGGACATCACTATCTACACAGACAAAGTGCTGAAACATAATCGGCCAGATATTACTCTAGTGCATAAAGACACACAGAAAAAGACATTTATTGACATAGCTGTGCCAGCGGACTAGAACATCACCAGAATTGAAGAGGAGAAGGTTGGAAAGTACTAGGAACTGGCATTTAAATTCAGAAGGATTCATGAGCCTCGAACGTCACAAGGGATTTTCTCGCTACCGCGGGACAGTACAAGTAATGATTTGATGAAATCAAATAATCGGGAAAGGCCTACTGGTTACGCGCTCTTGATCCCCTGTCATGATCTTTTTTTCCCTATTCACCTTTTCTTAACTTAAAAAAATACGTCCAATTTTCGGAACGGGATATGGATTCATATTTTCCTAGGCTAATAACTATAACAAGAACTCCTTAAAATTTGGAAATGGACTATAATTTTTAGTGTTCAGCCTAACTCTTACATTGCTCTTGAACTATTCTTCATCATTATGTTATCTTCCTTTTTCTAGTTAAAAAGGGCGGTTGACTAAAAATGCTGAGGGCAGCAATTTTCATCCTTCTGATCATTTGCGTCGAATCAAAAAGAAAAGATGACAATGGTACAAGGTACAGATTTCCATTTTGAAATAATTCAAGGTTTTTTTAATTCGTTCGCTCGTACGTTTACTTGTCCATTTATTCCATTTGTTGCGCGCATCCTGTCGGTCGGTGGTTCGTGAATTCCTTTTTTGTTCATTCAGACCGTATTCCGTAATCATCCCTCCATCTATTTATTCCTTCACCCATTCATTTGTCCATCAGTCCTTCCGCTCGTTCGTCATTGATTTATTCATTCATATATTTTCCCATCCTACTTTCACCTTTTAGGGGATGTAAAAGAAACTTGTAATTGACCAGTAGAGCAGGCAGTGTACAGCGCAATAGTATGGTCGTGGGTGTGTGTCCTGTTTAAGCCTGGAATTCTGTTAGACTTAAAGGACGATACACACAAGGGGTTTTGCTCTCGGAACATGCTTCAGGGACACGCTCCTGGAGCAGAGCTCTGCCGTGTGTACCAACCATTTTAAGGGAAATCTTCATCATCAGGAGCAGAATTTCCACCCACCAAAATGACGATATTAGACTAGTTAACTATTTGGAAGCAAGCTCCCACACATGTCCCAGGGAAATTGAGCAGATTTTCAAGTGTTTCCTCGTGTGTATTGACACTTTTTTTGCTGCACATGAATTAATACGGCAAATGCAAAACATTGACCAATCAGATTACCCAATGGTCTCATCCATAATTCCTTTGGAACTCTTGACTTGAGCTCAAAATTCAAAATGGTGTCTGAAAGGTCTGCAACTGATGAGCTCGAATTAAAGCAAGTGGATGCTCAAAAAACGAGGAAGGTGCTTAGTGTCACTAATACAAGACTTTTATGTAATGTATGTAAAAAATGATATAAAGACTATGGAAGTAAAGCCGCAACAGTACTGGCCAAATTACCTAAAACGTTCATCACGCACGTTCAAAGCAGGTGGCACACATTTCTTTTTCTCCAGGCATCATCATCATCATCACTTTAATCATTTTTTCTTCTTTGAATGAGACCTTAATTAAACCACCATGTTTAACTTTAAATTAAATCCCAAACCCTTCTCTGTTGAAAAACAGCAATGTTCTTTCGTCTTCTCTCTCGTATGTACTAATATGAAGCAAGCTCCGCAGGGTGCTCCCTCGTGTGTACTGATCGTGCAAAATGACCCTGGAGCATGCCCCAGGAGCAAAACCCCTCGTGAGTATCGGCCTTGATCTTTCACTTAGAAATTAACTTTTGCTTGAATATTTCGCTCATTCGATTTCTATTTTTCTTCAGGGTCATTTATTTCTTCATTTACATTCTAAAAGAGTTTTCCTCCTTTTTTATGCAGGTATCGCAACACTACTCAGGTGCTCGATTCACTGTCCGCGCCTGATGTGTACGATAAACGGATACGACCATATCACGAAGGTGAGGGAATGTCGGAGTTGGACCAGACAGACTTTCAGACGACAGACACGGTAGTTAGGGACGGACTAGCATGCTTTGAGAAGTCAGACGGTATTTTCCACTTTGAATGGACAGGTCCAGGGCGAATGCTAGACAATAAGGAAGAAACAGTTGGAGCTTTAAAATGCAAGTTCTTTGCATACTTTAAGCTTGTATAGCTTTGGCTTGTATGTAGCTACCCTATGAAACAACAGAGGAGCCAACTAGGGCGGATTCTGTCTCTCTCTCTACGTAGACTCTGAATCCCTTAATTTGCCGCAGGGGGCTCTGATAGGTGAAGGGGGAACTTCCGGAAGAAGTCGATCGGTCTGCCGGTCACATAACTTTGATGATCTTTGGCTATTTTGTCAAAAGCTAAGGTGGTTCGACATTTTTCATATTTGCTGCAGGTCCACGTTTGAATGTTTCAATATACATAACCGTCGTTTCCTTCGGAGCGATAAAGGAAATAAACATGGTAAGAATGAAAAATTGTATTATTTATAATAATAATAATAATAATAATAATAATAATAATAAGACAATCAGAATAATATATAATAAGACAATCAGAGATATGCTTAACTTCCTTTTTTGTGATGTTGCTTTTTCTTTTGATTGTGGATGAATTTTCTGATGACAAATTTAAGACGCTATGACTTTTTATAATTTGTATTTTTATCTTGTTATTACGAATCGCTGGAATAGTTGAACTTGAGCTGCTTACTTCCCTGAAAACAACATTGTTTCAGCTAACAGAAATCGAATGGTGTTTTGAAATGTTTTACTTTTTTTCTTTTAGAAGTTAACTTTGTAAATAGGATTTTTATATTTAGCACCGTTGTCTGTATATTGGCTTTTTATGATTATTAAAATGTTTATTCTTTATAATAATAATAATAATAATAATAATAATAATAATAATAATAATAATAATAATAGTTTAATTCCATCATCATCGCAAGTTAATGAATTACAATGAGGTTACAAGAGATAAAAATACATACTGGGGTTTACGTAAGCAGGGACCGGGTTACAATGATACCAATTTACAATCAATTCCATGAGAAACAAAAAATACAAGTAAGTTTATGTGTATATATAAACAATTCAAAATATATGTATAACTATATGATGCACTAATTATTATTTAAGTATAAAATTGCACTCGGAAAGAAACTACGACGCAGTCTTTGAGTTCTGCATTTAGGTCTTGTATAGTTCCCTGCGTTTCTCGTTTATTTGGTAGTGATGCACATACTAACTCGTCATGGGGAGATGTTTAGAGAGTGGACCTCCTCTTGAGATCTTTCCATTTGTTTTTATGCAGAGTTTACTGCGTCTTACATCTAATCTATGAAGGTTTAGAGATTCAAGAGCTTCGGAATAAAAAAACGCAGTTGCGATGATTTTAAGAGCACGTTTCTTGTGAGAGGTATTAGGCAACAGCCAATCATATTTGGATAAGGCAACAGCCAATCTTATGACGGGAATATGCTTTCTGAGCTTGGGCTATCCAAGCGGAGCACATTCCGGCTATATAATTGGCTGTTGCCGAACCTCCTCGGGATCTGTACAGCGTGGGAGTCTATCTAAAAGTAACTTGAAGCATATTACCTATGAGAAAGGGTATTATGGGAGATGCCCTCTCTTGCCCCTTTATTTTCTCTTGTTACTACTCAACAATAGTCAAGACAGATCGTATCAGAGTGATATAAATAGTAATTAGGTCTTTGGTCTCAACGCCCCCTCTCCGAAGTATTCGGAGTATATGAAGTCGTTTAGAGGCTGTGGTAACAATAGCTTGAATGCGATTGTTCCATTTTAAATTATTCTGAATCACTAGACCAAGTACTTTGTGAAAAGTGACAAATTATGGCGATTGATTACCGATCTTCAATTTAGGTAGTTTAGTTTCTATACTGTATTGTACTCAGTGATATCTACGACTTTGGTTCTTTGGCTAAGGGATCAGGGCCCAGTTGTCTTTACTTAACGTAAGTACTTTTTTGGGAAAATAGGGCGACTGCGGTTTTTGAAATCTTGCGGTAATTTAAAACGGAAATGATTAAATCAAGGAATTAGTGGGGTTATACAGCCTTTGAAAAACTGGGGCCTGAAGCTAACCCACCCAGTATACAAAATATGACCACGACTTTTTCGAGTTTAGAATGCTGGATTTCCCCGTAGGAGTTCGTTTGCAACTCTATGACGAAATAAAACTTGAGTAAAATTAATGTCAAAAATTATAAGATTCGCTATTTCATTGGTTACACTTTCTGATTACACCATTTCTGCTTTCTTCAGGAATTTAGTCTTGACATTTTTTTCAAGCAAGCCTGGAATGATCCAAGATTAAAGCATGAGCTTCGAAAGCCGATTTTGCTCTCTGGAAGCGAAAAAGGCCACTTCTGGCTTCCTGATACATTCTTCCTTAATATTAAAACCGCTAAATTTCACCATGTTCCTGCAGCAAATAGTAGAATTGTTATTAGTCCAAATGGAGATATCGAACTTAGTGAAAGGTAGGTGATAAGTTTTTTTTACCTTTTTTTCTCATACTGTTGGAGCCAAGTATTAATTGAGATTTTTTCCGTCATCTTTTCACCATGTTAGAACTACTGAATAACCGGAACTTAAAAATACTTTGAAAATGTTCGGTTCCTGTTCAGCCGGCATCAGTGCTGTTCAGTGATCAAGACTAAGGGCGCTTTCCTTTTGTCAGAACTGGCCGGCCAACCCGTCAGTTTGCAAACTAAGCCTAAATGCAACGATTCAGTGAAGGAACACTTGCATGATAATCCCTAAAAATCTTCTGTAGCAGTATGTATCATAAAATGAGTGAATTTGAAGGCGTTTAGGTATTCCAAATGCCCGGTCTGGCCGGTCAACTCCGTCAAATGGAGAGCGTCCTAAGTGATAAGGCCTTTTTTTCTTTTCCCACAAGTTTTGCATAATAATAGAGTCGAAAGTTTACTGCATTGTTCTGTTCAGCCGTGGTGACGTCATATGCAAACTATCAATACTATTCTTGCTTTATGCTATTGTCGTTACCGTAGCCCTCGTCATTGCGTAATTAAACTCCAGTCGTCCCTTAGGCTACAGCTTTTACAAATTGTTGCGGTCGGAGACATTTCTTTCTCCCCTTTGCAATCACAATGTCGGCTAGCTTCGGCTCGTGTAGTTTGCGACGGAAATAGCGTAATACCGTGCAATATTGAAAGGGAAGGAAAACAAAAAAAAAAAAATGATTTCGGAGTCTCTGAAGTTGGGTGATGTCTCAATGAATTTTTCACAGACTTTATAATCTCTATTTTACTATTTAAGTCAACCAATAGTTATTCATTTAATCCCATTCTTTTTGGTCTCTCTGCAAGGTTAACAGTTTCCGCGTCCTGTAGAATGAATTTAAGGGATTACCCTCTAGATACGCAAACCTGTGTTCTGGAAATTTTAAGCTGTAAGTAACACACTTTCCATCCCATTTTTGCCTCTTTCAAAAAGAGGATAGTGTTATGACTTTTCATATGAATGCAGTTAAGAAACGCCTGCGTGACAGGCATTCGAAGGGGAAGGGAAAGAGAGAACCGGTGGGAGAACGAGGAAGGCGCGCGAGGAAGAAGGGAAGGAGACGCCTGTAAGGACGCAAGTGTTCTTTTCCGTTCAACCCCTCTCATTGATATGCACACATAAGACAGCTACGAAATCCCTAACTGTCATATTAAAAACAAATTGCGATTTTGAGACGGCAATACCACATTATATTGACGGCTAGTTGGGAGAAAATATATTCCGTAGATAGAGCCTTGTTGAACATCAGCTAAGGAAAATTTCAACATTTCTTTCAACTATTAGTTAATGACCGCGCAGCTGTATTTGACTTCAGCTGCTGCAGTTTCCCAGCATAGGTATTTTTGTCCTTTGTTACTGTAAGTACTTTCATTTTTTTTTGTAATTGTGGAATGACAGGCAAGGCCTATGAAAAAAGTACGTATGACGGCACCAAAAAGTCGTCTTTTTCGTAGTGAATCACACAATACGTTACTCATTAGTACTGCTTGTTCACATCCATTAATAAACTTTTTTGTTTGATTTTTAAGAAGCAATCATAATTAAACAAGACAATGTGGTCCTCAGGCCTCTAGCTTCGCTATGGGATAAGAGTCCTGGAAACAAGATTGTCTATGAGTAGATCCAGTGCCTTTACATTTCTTCTATTTTATTTTTTTCTCTGAAAAAAAGATTCATATGACGTCACTGATATGGATTATCACTGGGATGACGAAAAAGCTGTTATCATTTTGGATGATGAAATGTCAGAATTTGAGCTTGCTGACTGTCAAAGTGAGAGAAAAGAAGTGGAATACGTTATAGGTATTGTTAATTACCAGAAAGTTAACCAAGAATATTTTAACGATAACGGAAAATTTGTTCCTTTTCTCGAAATACTTGGGGACACTGCAAACTGAAATGAACAAATCATCGGCAATCAAATCAAATGTTCAAATGAAACCATGTTGTCTCGCAGTGATGAGCGCAAATTTCTATTGCGTCGAGAAGCCTGAAAAATTTTCAGGACTTCAACGGGATTTGAACCCGCGACCTCGCGATACCGGTGCGATGCTCTAACCAACTGAGCTATGAAGCCACTGACGTTGGGAGATGGTCACTGGTCAAATGTTGATTTTTTTAGGAGAGGGGAAAACCGGAGTACCCGGAGAAAAACCTCTCGGTGCAGAATAGAGAACCAACAAACCCAACCCACATATGACGCCGAGTCTGGGAATCGAACCAGGGCCACATTGGTGGGAAGCGACTCTCACCACTGCGCCATCCCTGCACCCCGCTACTGAATATTGCTTTTATGTTTATTTTGATTTTGCTTATTTCTGCCTCGTATGTGCATCTGCCGCAGCGACAATGATTTTCATGAAATTAACCGTGTCACACAAGGCGATTTGTTGCGGCGACTTGTCCCCGCGACGAGTCGCAGCGACTTATCGCCTTGTGTGTTCCGGCCTTAAAGTGGTGAATCTCAAAAATCCGGAATTACATTTGATCCGAAGTATCCTTCTCGAGTGCGGATACTTTGGATTCATTATCCGTTTTCGGATTTTCTAAAAAAAAACGCATCCTGAAAGTACATTTGGATGCGTAATAACGTTTAAGTCAGAATGTGCCTACTCATGAACGTGCCATTGTCCTCTAGGCTCAAACACAAACTCATCTGGTTGCATATTTTTCAAGGTCTAAAAACTAAAAAGTGAAAGTGACCACGTGATTAATAATTACTCTGGTTTGCTAATTATAAATAGCCTACAAGGCACGTAAAGTCTAACGACAGATCCATCAAGCCGAATTAGAATAATTAATTTCAGAAAACGTCTGTTAATTGAAGGAAGTTTCTTTAAACTTCAACGGGTCTACCAATTGCAATTTGATTTCCTTTCCTATAGGAATGTTAGATCTCTGCAATCCCATTCCCTATCGACCTCACATGTCCTAGTAATATTTATTCTTTTGGTCTTGACGTAGTGGGCAATATTATTATGTGGTGTGATTTTGTCATCATGTGGCGAGGTTTTGTCATTATGTAACGAAGTTTGCTGGTTACGTGTTGTGTTTTCATCGTGATGTGTTGAGGTCTTTGTGTGACGTGCTGTGTTTATAATCACATATGAAGGGACAAACTCAACGTCAAATAAGAACCTCACCACATAAAATGTAAATACAGCATGTCAAAGGAAGACCTCAAGACATGATGATGGAAATACAACACGTAACCATCAAACCTCGTCACATAATGACAAAACCTCACCACAAGACAAAACTTCAAGAGCAAAAGAATAAAGAATACTAAAGAAAGTTATGGCTTTCCAAAATTATCACTGAAAACGCGATATTCCGATTGGCTCAATAAACCTCGGTTATCAGTTCATATACCGTAGGATCGCGTCAAGTGTGGCCAAGATGAATAGATTGCTGCGAAAAATGACATTTTCGAGTGTCCAGGATAATACCATTCGCAGTTGTAAGATGTGAGCTTGGTCCTTGTTCTAGCCACGAAAGTATATGTGGAGCGAATCCTCCTCCATATTTCAGTGAAAAAAGGAGAAAATAAGAAAAGGAAGGTGGCACACTATAACATCAACCCGGTGTGGCCAACACATCACACATGCACACGACTATTTCACCCGGTTAAGGACGGCGGTGCCTACTAATTCAAAGGTATTTTTGCGCGGTTTGCTGAATATGCGGGAAAAGTAGATCTTAACAAGTGTTATTGAAATCCAAAAAGAAAATTGGGGGTAACCTTGCATTTTTCAAAGATAATTACTCAACAATGTTTGTAAAAAGCTCCAAAATATAAAGCAATGTATGGCGTTCTTTTCCAAATTGAAGCTTATTATCTCCGAAATATGCATGGTTACCCCCAATTTTCTTTTTGCATACAAAAAGCACTTGTTAAGTTCTGCTTTCTCCGCATAGTTTTGAACCACGCAAAAATATCCCTGAATTAATAAGCACCACCCATAGGAAATCCGAGTATCTCGAGATGCGCAGAATGTATGCGCAATAACAATAGTAGGCACCATCCTTAATAGGCCTTTTGCAACTAACGATCACATGGTACAAAATCCGCCATGCTGGAGGGCAAGCTCATCATTATTCCCCCACTGAGACATTAAAACAAAGAGACCTGAACCAGTCAAGCTTGACTTGCCTTTGTTTTAATGTCCCAGTGGGGGAATAATAATGAGCTTGCCCTCCAGCATGGTGGATTTTGTACTATGTGATCGTTAGCCGCAAAAGGTCTATTGGCAGCCATGGACACGCTTATGCTGCTTCCAACCCAGCTTACCACATTTGTTATTTGAAAGGGGTTCCTAAAAACACCCGCCTTATAAGTTGCCTATGCCATGCTGATGAGGCCTAACAAGGTCGAAACAGCTGTCCATGGCTGTCATTAACCGGGTGAAATAGTTGTGCTCATGCGCGATGTGCTGGCCACACCGGGTTGGTGATATGGTGTGTCTCCTTGCTTTATTGCTTTTTCCAAATCCAATGATTTTTTTAAAAAATCTGTTATTAATTCCTTCTCATATTCGCTCTTTAATACATTGTATTCTCTTGGCACCGTGTGAAATAATGAATTTATCTTGACTAAGAGAATATGATGTAAGAGAATGACTCCTCCATATTTGGCCTAATTCTTTGATTTCACATGACGTCACGGCCGCCATGATGGTGTTCACAAACAATGAAATGGAGGCCATGTTGGTGTCCCGATCCAATCCTCTGGGAAGTGGACTCTATTACTATGCAACCTTTTTCTTTTGTTTCGTAGAAAAACATGGCTGTTGATCACATGATTGAAACCAAGGAATGTCCATGAAAATTATTTGAGATCGATTGTTATTTCCGTTTATACTGTGTGCCTATTTTAAAGAAGACACCTTATTGGTCAGTTGGTGTCGGTGAAAGTGGTAACAACAGATAAAACTATTCTTCGCAGCCGGGCCGCGATCTAAAAATAGATTTTGAGAGCATTATTATGGTGGCACTTGGATTCGCTCTATTTCCTCATATTCTCTTGTTTTAGCCAACTCGATTCGTAAATAAATAGAATTCACTATCGCAATGAAAACTTCAATATTGCATTTTTCTATGATCTTGGTCTCAAAAATTTCGATTAAACCCTTCTTGCTTACTCGTGCTCTTAGATGTAACATGTAAAGGGGCTGTGCCACGGAAGTGCAGTTCGTTTTGCATTTTGTGCAGTACCTCACTCCAATAACTCACTCCAAGAGAAAATGAGGGGACAGAGAGGGAGGCTCAGGGCATTGGCCGGGATATGTCATGTCTACGAAAGTTATTTTTAGACGAGCGGAAGTCTTTGTTCTAGCGGAAGTCTGTCTTACGAGACATCCGCATACAGTCTTGCCTCGCTCACAGGTTCTTAGTGAAAAGAGAAAATGGCGGCGCACGTGGAAGGCTGACGAATATTAATTTTCTTTCAAACATCAGACCAAGGTTGGCCTGCATGCGGACGTCTCGGAAGACAAACTTCCGCTAGAACAAAGACTTTCGCTCGTCTAAAAATAGCTTTCGTGGATATGACATGTCCCAAAGGCTGGACCGGTAGCCTCCCTCTCTGTCCTCTCATTTTCTCGTGCTTACTCCTATTCCCTATGCAACTTGAGGTTAAAACCAAGAAAATTCTTATAATTATACAGCACAAATCAAAGCCTCATGAGAAAAATAGTGTCTGTAAAGCATACATAATTTAAATTACAAAAAAAACAAAGTTTGAAAAACGGTCAATATGATGAACAATTTTTAAAAACCCAATTGCAATTCATTTTAATCATCTTCAGTTTTCCCATCACTGCATCCTTTTGTACTTGCTGTTTTATTCAAACCTCCCTCCAGTGTTTTAAGTAGCTATTCTTACGTTTCACCGGGGGCCGCATGACTGACTATCCATGGGTTCCTTGGTTTTACTTGATTTCGTTCCCACTCTCTGAGTTGGCTAAATTTCGGCCCATTTTCGGGTGCACAATTCCTTTTGTATCTCAAGAAAGGAGACTGGATTTAATTCGTCAAACGTCACAGTTATATTTCTTTTTGTTACTTTTAAAACATGTTAAAAGATCGGCTTTCCAAAACAAGCGGTTCTCAATTTCAAAAATGGCTTTTCGGGCCCGAAAAGTTTTCGGGGCTTTCGAGAAACTGGGGCCCCAGGGGCCCGTTTCTTGAAAGTCCTGATAACTTTTTGGGCTTGAAAAGTAATTTACGAAACTGCCTTCATCATGTTTCAATAAGTTGGTCTTTTGACACGTTTTGAAGTTAACAAAAAGCAAAATGACTGTGACGTTTGATGACTTAAAACCCCTCTGTTCTTGAGATACAGAGGGGATTGTTACACCCGAAAAAGGCACGAAAAGTTTCGGGACTTTCGAGAAACAGGCTCCAGGGGTGCGTTTCTCGAAAGCCCCGAAAAATGTTCGGGCCCGAAAAGCCATATGTGAACCTTTCAACCACTTTTTTAGGAAAGCCGATCTTTTAACATGTTTTCAAAGTAACAAAAAGCAAAGGGACTCTCAAGTTTGACGACTTAAATCCTCCCCGTCCTTGAGATACTGAGAGAATTGCGACACCCGAAAAATGGCCCTAAAAGTTCCGGGACTTTTGAGAAACGGGCTCCTGAGCTGTAAGTGCTGTACTTTCAATGTAGTTAGAATCGCTGATCATCGTTCTTTGTTCCAGGTACATACACGCATTTGGTTGCCAAGTTTGTTTTCAGAAGAAGGCTAGCATACTCATTTATTCAAATCTACTCGCCTACCTTTTTAATTGTGGTTCTTTCTTGGTTGTCATTCTGGATATCCAAAGATGCTGTCCCGGCCAGAATAGCCCTTGGTATTACTACAGTTCTTACCATTGTTACGCTGATGGGGTCACTCCGTAATTCTGTCCCAAAGGTACATCAAATGCAATCTTGACTTACGTTTCTTCAATATATAGCTTTAAATTGTTTCTTTTCAGTTTTAACGGTATCTTTATTACTCTCAATCTCTTAGATTGTTTACTTTGGTTCGCTAAATTGGTTTTCAATCGAGTGTCTACGGTAACTTCGCGATAGCCTTGGACTGCCTGTTTTTTTAAGCGTTCCCGACCTGCTTTGCTCGTCATTTCCCTCGTGATTCCCAGATTGCGCTTGGGTGGCTTTGCTCCCTGATTTCCCCACCGCCGGAACTTGTTTGTGTTTACTTCTGTTTTTCACTACGACGATCAGTGAGTGGCTTTTAAATAGGCCATTTCCAAGTTCATGTCTGCCTCCTCTTCAAAGCGAGTTCAAGTGCGAACTTTTTGTTGTGAAAATTAGTTTTCATTCATATATAACGTAGAACTAATTACCATCACAAAAACATTGCACTTAGACTCGCTTTGAAGAGGAGGCAGACATGAACTCGGAAATGGCCTATTGCGCACCGATATGCTTTCCCTTGCTCAGAGTTAGTTGCATTCTTATATTCGCGTTATGATTGGCTGATTCGAATGCCGATTTTGATTGGCCAAAGTAAGTACTTTGGTGTTGGTTTCAAAACACTCTCGGCAAACAGTCAAGAGCAGCTCCGTTCATTTGTTTTTCTTTTTTTTAACGTCTTGTAGGAAATACCCACGTCCTAAGTATAGCAGAAATAGTCCTAGTTGGCAGTGGTTACCATTTAATGAATACGAAGAAGAGAACACTCGAACAACTAGAAAACAATTATAACAACGTTTTCTTTTATTTTGTTTTTTATTTTGTTTTTTCATTTTATCTTTTTTAATTTCGTGAGATTTCACTGTTTCATTTACAATCTTCCCAATTAGTTGAGCAACAAATTATTGTGCATAGCTACAATCTGCAACAAAAGTGTTGAAGACACTGTCGCATTTCAGTCGTACTTTAATCTATTGCTAACTTAACGACTCATTTCAGCCCCTCTTCCCGACCCCCACACCTCCCAATCAATAAAGTTTGAGCTATACTGTAACAATATTGCTCAGGGGTGGAGGGGGTTTTTGTTGATGAAGAGAGAATTTGTTGTAATACGAAAGAAAAAGTGACTCAAGACATTTTGTCGCCGATTATAAATAAACTTGAGACTTGAATTTGGTGATTACTGTTACTATATTCCTCTAGGTTTCGTACATTAAGGCCATCGACTCCTACCTCATTGTATCGTTCATCTTTGTTTTCGGCGTTCTTCTGGAGTATGTAGCAGTTCTTATGCACAGCGAGAGAAAAAAATCCAAAGCGGTGAAAGAGCGGTCGCCATCGAAAGACTATTCGATGGCGGAAAAGGAAATAGAAGATTTCAACGCTAATAGAAACTCTGCAGTTCGTGTACATCGATCTCAATCCTCGTACAGTTTGCCACCTCGACCAAAGTCTACCCACGGTTATCCAATAAGGTCTCCTTCATCCCACAGTTTGCCATACAAGTCTGTCCTCAGGAATTCTCACTCAAGACAGGTGAGAACAAGGCCGAAATATGTGATTGCTCACTAAGAAAACTGCTGTGGAACAATTCTCGTATATGAAAATCACGTTAAAGCTAAAATTCATCCAATCAGATCGCTACGCAATGCGAATTTCTATATCAAAAACACATGGTCGAAAAGCCTGTCGGTGGACGGTGGGCCTTTAATATATCATCGGCGAAACAAGGCCGCTGAATTCGGCTGTAATATATGCACACCATAGATAGCGGAAGTTAAGGGCTGGCGTATTCACTGCAAGGGTCTATTTTTTAGATAATACGATTACCTGCAGATGATGTGTCATTTTCATTTTCATTTTATTGCCATTTCTAGATAACAGGCCACATTGTTCAGTTCATTTCTTTGTATTCTTAGTTAAGCCGTGTTCACACTCAACGTTAATTATGATCAACGGAAGTATAATTCAGGCTATCATACTCCATTCAATTTTATTCAATTATGGCACTCAACGTTAATTATGATCAACGGAAGTATAATTCAGGCTATCATACTCCATTCAATTTTATTCAATTACGGCACTCAACGTTAATTATGATCAACGGAAGTATAATTCAGGCTATCATACTCCATTCAATTTTATTCAATTATGGCAATGTTATGGTTCTGCTCTCATCTGCCGGAAAATTCAAATACAATAGGGTAACATCGCAGTGTGAGACAAAATGGCGCCTTATCATTTGGCTGCAACGATCATCATCACCATGCTTGAGGCGAGGAGAGAACCAATGATAGCTTCTGAGAACAGAAGATGACAAATCCAAATCTTCGCTCCATAAAGCGATTAGAAGTTTCGTCTGCTCATGCCACCACGTGTTCGCCATTCTGTTAAATTACATACTGTAATAGGCCATTTCCGAGTCCATGTCTGCCTCCTCTTCAAAGCGAGTCTAAGTGCGAAGTTTTTGTGATGGTAATTAGTTCTACTTCACATATGAATGAAAACTAATTTTCATAAGAAAAACTTCGCACTTAGACTCGCTTTGAAGAGGAGGCAGACGTGAACTCGGAAATGGCCTATTACTTCAAACAACCCCCTTGAGGTTGTTTGAAGTAATTATAATCCAGTTATAATCAGGGACTGTAATTAGTTGATGTGAACACGGCTTTTTCAGAGAGCTTTTAAACGAAAGGGAGAAGTGATTCTCCTGCTTGTCTGGACAATTGAAGCACTTGTCTCATTTTGACACTTGAAAAATTCAGGTGGTTTCAACGGGATTCGAACCCATGACGTCTGCGATACTGGCGCAACACTCCAACCAACTGAGCTATGAAGCCGCTAAGTGGGACTCTGGGAACGAGGTTGTTCTCCCTTAACTTTCGTCTTTAATACCCGCACTTCAAAGATAGCCATTTATTTCATTCATTCCTAGAAATCTTTTGTAATATCAAAAGGACGCTAATTTGTTGTCATCTCGCTGCTTTTTTGCTGATATTTCGTTCTTGACTCTCTACTGGGTTGAAAACGCTTATAAATTTTGCGATTCACTCTCTTTCGATTATTTTCTTCCAGAGTGTTCCAGGCCCCGCGATTCAGCACAGTCCGTACACCACAAGCCCGCCTCGAGCAACAATCCTTCGTTACATTCCCAGTCTCTGTCTGCCGCTGAGTTCCAACAATGAAGTCGATATTTTCGACAGAATTGCACGAATTCTTTTCCCGTTGAGCTTCTTCATGTTCAACATTGTATATTACTTACAATATAGATAATAATTTTCCAATTGGGAAAAACAGTTTTGCGTTATGCGTACACGCCCAATATCTTTTATTATTTAGTTAATCCTGGGCTCAATTGCCTTTGTGGGCATTCAAGATCACTTACAAATGAATGGAATAAAGACATACACGAATTTCATATGCATTCCAAAAACCTCGCCAATTATAATCCATGTTGGTATCTTGTTAAAAGGTGTTGATATGTAAATCTTAGTAAATGTTGAGGAGGCAGTGTGTCCCAGTGGTTAGAGCACTTGCCACGAGATCCGCATATCCCGGGTTCCCACTCTGACCACTATTTGAAATTTTTCTGGTAGTCCCGGTTCAACTTCTCAACTGCACTTGTCACTGTAAACAGCCAACTGGTTTGTCTCCGGCCAGTTGGGATTCCTAATAGCTTTGGTTGTTGTGTTTCGTCGTTTCGTTAACTGCGCATGCGTTTCAATGGCCCTGAAAAGCTCCTATGGGGAACTGTCAATTAAGTATGTATTGTATTGAGTCTCACGCACTTTATTTTTTAGCTCATGCGTATTATGCATGAATCAAGCCGTGGCTTGCCAGAGATCGATCCCTGGGGACCCTGGGTGATTTATTCCAATGTCAAAGCAAACCTGCAGTTGATACCCGTTCTTCATGAAAACAGCACGTGCCAACTCTCGGCCTCGATCTATTATTAAGGCCTAGTCAAATAGGGTATGTTTGGCGACCAACCATTTTACCGTTAGACCACCTTGTTTGGTACTGTTTGATCGTGTTTGGTGGTGTTTGATAAATTTGAAGGCCATCAAAAATTAGATCAAACAACTTTAACAATTTCTTTTGTTCTCGTTTTTTGTTCTCGTTTTTGATGGGCGAAGATTTGTTCTTTTGGCCAGCTGTATCAAACATGTTTGGCGCACGCATGCGTACCACGCTTGCTCAGTCGCTTGTATCCACGTGTTGTTTACGTGTGTTGTGACCCATAGTTCTTTGCTGGTGGAGTTAAATTAAACATGTTTTGACCGTTTGGCTACTCACTTCAACATCAGCATGTTTGGTCACCAAGTAATGTTTGATGTTGTTTAGTGACCAAACATTTCCCGTTTGGCCAGGCCCTTACAAAGAAGTTACAAAAATTGAAACTATAAGTATATCAGACCCAGGCTCTGTGGCTAGTAAAAACTTTATCACAATCTGAATCCAGCTCTGTCGAGTCAGAAAATGTATTTGAAAAAAAAACCTGGCCTGGTTGGGTCGAGCTGGATCAAAACAATTCCTTGGCCTCGAGCGCACGGAAAAACACGAGCCTTTTTTTTTTTTAATTAAACAGCATATGCAGACTCCCGGTATCCATAATTACGAAAATTACAAAAATTGAAACTATAAGTATATCAGACCCAGGCACCGTGGCTGGTAAACAAAAATTCTAATCATCTGAAGCGAGCGTAAAGTTGGTGTCCTCGGATTTTACCAACTTGGATGTAGATTTCTCTTAAAACTGATTACTTCACCGAGAAAATCGGCTGCTAAAACCGAATTAAGGACTATGCCTACTATTGTTACTGCGTATACGTTCTGGGAATCTCGAGATAATTACTCGGATTTCCTATGCGTAGTGCTTATTAATACAGGGATATTTTTGCGCGGTTCAAAACTATGCGGAGAAAGTATATCAGACCCATGTACCGTGGCTGGTAAACAAAAACTCTGATCACCTGAATCCAGCTCTAGATCTGTCGAGTCTGAAAATATTTATTTTAAGCAC
The DNA here is from genome assembly GCF_036669935.1 of Montipora foliosa. NCBI lineage: Eukaryota > Metazoa > Cnidaria > Anthozoa > Scleractinia > Acroporidae > Montipora > Montipora foliosa. Next base: position 61,396,789 of record NC_090874.1, read on the forward strand.
AGGCTTTGGTTGGGTCAAGCCGGATCAAAACAATTCTTTTGCCTCGAGCGTAGGGAAAAGACACAAGCAATTTGGAGTTCAATTACCTTTTTTCACACAAAAGTTAAGCATAATCTGAACTACACATCTTGACACTTATTTGCATGTTATGTTCACAGGTAACCCAGGCTCACTGTGTGTTGGTAAATATAGGGAACATATGAGGCGAGGTTTAGGTCTGAAAATTTGCTAGAAAATGGAAATAAAAATCGATAAAACTTACCATGTTGTGAGCTGTTGTTGTCTTTAATACGTACACGAAGTTTCGGGAAAAATGGTCCCCGTTCACCTTCCTTCATAGTATAGTGACAAGGTAGGAGACGGAAGCCAGCTTATGGACTCCGATCGACCCAAAACAAGCACGATTTGTTTCGCGAAAATCGAATCCAGTCGCTAAATAAACACGCCAGGCTCGTGGAACATGAATTTCTCTAAACCGTGAATCCACTGAAGCATCTCCAGGTAGCAACGCGAAGCCACCAGACTCCGTAAAACTTGTAAGTTAATCTGCTAAAATGGCGGCCAGAAAGCGTTGCACTCGCGAAGTGTCCAACTCAAAACGCCTGGTGACGAGTATAATAAGTCGCCCTGGAGAGAGGGGAGTCCCAGATTGCTCAGTGAGTTTTGTTTTTAGCAATGTGACACTCCCCTCCCTCCAGAACTTATTAAACTCGTCACCAGGCGTCTAGAGTCCAGTGCCATTTTGAATTGGACACTTCGTTAGTGCAACGCTTTCTGGCCGCCATTTTAGCAAGTTAATTTACAAGTTTTACGGAGTCTGGTGGCTTCGCGTTGCTACCTGGAGATGCTTCAGTAGATTCATGGTTTAGAGAAATTCATGTTCCACGAGCCTGGCGCGTTTATTTAGCGACTGGATTCGATTTTTGCGAAAAAAATCGTGCTTGTTTTGGGTCGATCGGAGTCCATAAGCTGGCTTCCGTCTCCTACCTTGTCACTATATTATGAGGGAAGGTGAACGGGGACCATTTTCCCCGAAACTTCGTGTACGTATTAAAGACAACAACAGCTCACCACATGGTAAGTTTTAACGATTTTTATTTCCATTTTCTAGCAAATGTTCAGACCTAAACTTCGCCTTATATGTTCTCTACACAGTGAGCCTGGGTTACCTGTGGTTATGTTCTGAATCGTTCTTAAAAGAACGCTGCTAAAAATGCTGGCAATGCGGGCATTAATTCTGTAATTCCAATGCTTCCCTATGCCTAATTCCAAGGTTTCAGCAACATAAAGCAAAGACAATATTCCAATGTTTTTTTAACCGGCTAAGATGAAGAAAACGAAGCTGTTTGCTTAAGTCCAATCTTTCCACCGTTTCTGACGCCATATTAGAGAGTTTAAGATCTGCGAACGAAAACGTCATTTAAAATTGCAAATTCAGCTTTATTAATCTTTTTCGTCATTGTGTCGTTTTCTCTAACTTGTAAAAACTAGTGTAACTTTCCAGGAACTAAATTAGGAGATGCGGTATTGAATCTACGACAGAAAATTCAAATTCGCTGCGTTTTGTTCACGTTCTCCGTAAAACGTGAGAATTAGTCATTTCACGTCGCAGATTTGCGAAAGAAATGTACAAAAATGAAAACTGCAAATGCAGAGCGTGCAAAGCTATTGTTTTTGCTCATTTGATATGCAAAATTTGTGACGTTTCCGTTGCCGTCGCGTCGTAGATAAGGGACGACTGTTACGGCGACGAACACGTCACTTAAAAATATTAGTTTTAGCTATTCTAAGTATTTCATGGTTATTCCATCTTGTTTATATTATACAAAATGAGCGACGTGTCCTATAACTGGACTGGTACGGACGGATGTGAAGTAAAAGAGGGAGACTGAAAGATTCACTGTAGTTTTCCACGTTGTCGTCAAAACCTTAAAATTGGTCATTTCACGTCGTAGCTTTGACGAGTATAGGAGAGAAATATACAAAAATGCGTGCCGCACGTGACGACACGATCATGTCGGTTCTTTTAACCAATAATATTACTACTTTTTGGCGTTGGCGTTGGCGTTGCCGTAGCTGTCGTCGTTTCGGCTTAAATTCCTTATTGGTTGGGGAGCAAAATGCGGCTTCAATTACAGTGAATGTATAGGATTTTTGCCGAATTCAAACCTTCATAACTCCGCTACAAAGTGGCAAACTTCAAAAAGTTTAAAATATTTTTATTCATTTTATTAATATCGTTGCCTCAACGGAAAATGCACAGTCAAGGTGCAACGTCTGAAAAATGGATATTAGAAATCTCGTCATGTCCCTTCAAATTTCGCGGGAATTTCCGTAGTTTTGATTGCAAGGGTTTATCTGAAATTTACACATTTTGTTTACTGTGGTTATAGTTTGATTCTGATCGCCATGCTTCACGAAAATAGTCTCAATAGAAGTTCTTTTTGAGAGGTATTCCTCCTATTCTTCCTATCTGCAACTGTCAGACCCGAAAGGTGTTATAATGGTTCGGCAAAATTCCCGGACATTCACTGTTCAGCCGTGTTTGCCCCAAACCAACATGGCGTCAGAAACCGTGCAAAGTTCTAAAGTTTAGGACAGTAATTTAGCCGTTGTTTCATCGTCGAAAACACCAATATGGCAGCCATGATTTGCTGCATTGGAATAAATTATAAATTCAAATGCTTTGAATGTGTCGACGTTGGTGTCGCCTTGGCCGTGTCAGACGGGAAAACAAGATGTGGCCAGATTAGAGAAAAAAAGTGTGTGACTATTTCAGTCAGCAAATATATAATGGAAATATATAATGGAAACTCGAGGAAGCACTCTCTACGCTGCTTTGGATCAATTTCCGACTTCCTGTGGCTGAACCTATTTTCAAAACAGAGCTTGCAAACGGGCCAATAGAAATAATCAAACTGAATGGAGACTATCTGGTAGAAACATTTTATTTTTAATTAATAATTCATTTGTACTTGGTTATGTCAAGCGTTGCATATCATTCAAGATGTTGTAAAGTTTCTTGTTCACCATAATGAGAACTTTGAACATTTTCGTCTGTTGGATAACTGCTCTGTTATCGACGCCGGGATCAATTGCAACCACAGATGAGTAAGTTCGTTCACTCGATAGACTGATAATCTAGAATCTAACCTTAGTGACCTAACTATTACAAAAAAATTGAAATTAATTCCATTAGTTCAAGCCTAAAGGCGGGTTGCCTATATTTGAGTCTCTCAATTTGATGTCCGCAACTTCGCCTGAAAAGAAAACTCAGTTCTTTAAATGATTGGGCTTTTTAAATATTTTTTTGGGTTTTAAAAGGGCGAAAATATTAACTTTGTTGTATTTGTGTAGTCCCTCTCAGTTCCAAGGTTTGCAGGTGTCGCAGGTGAGATACTGACCACAAAATCATTAAGCTTCGCAATAAAAGGGCTTCTGTTATTCGATATCAAAAAGTTTTGTCCATGTGTGATCCCTTCAGTGACAGAGCTAAAACTGTAGTTATCACTTGTTTTACAATGTTTACATATGGTAATCAGTGCATCCTTTGAGAAAGATCAATTTTATATTCATGTTGCACGCTATTAATATATGCCGAACTCTTCAGTTAGCATGTGCAAATAAATTTCAAGTAACTCCGCACTGCTAACAGTGTTTCCATGCCGCTGTTTTGAATCAATAAAGGTCAGAAAATCCTCTAATGGGAATTACTTTTTTAAGTCTTTCTTAAAATTGCTTCCAAGCTGTTTCGGTCAAAAGCAAAAGCGAGCGTAGTTGATGCGATGTCCTCGGATTTTACCAACTTGGATGTAGATTTCTCTTAAAATAACGCCACCGAGGAAAACGGCTGCTAAAACCGAATTAATAGACCCTTCCACGGTTTTTGACCGGGGGCAAACACAGCTAAATTTACAGTAAATGTTTGGGATTTTGGCTGACTTTGAACCGCTGTAGCGCCACTAAAAAGTGACAGATTTTCAACTTTTGCCACTACTTTAAATAGTTTTATTGATATCTTATATTTAACAAAAAGTAAGGCCATTAGGAAGGTATAATGTCCTTTAATTCGAACAATAAATCTTCTCTTGTTGCTTCTAATTTCGCGGCATAATTTTTGCCGTGGTGTTTTTAGAAGGGTTTGTATGAAATCTTAAAAATTCAGTTTATGGTCGTTGTAGGCTGAATCTGCTCTTTATTCAGTATAAATGTATTTTAAAAGACACTTTCACTGTGGAAATCCGTCTCTTTTTAGCGGCGCTACAGCGGTTCAAAGTCGGCAAAATCCCATACATTTACTGTAAATTTAGCCGTGTTTGCCCACCCCCCCTCCCTCCTCCCCTCCCCTCCCCCTCCCAGGCAAGATGGTGCGAAAAACCGTGGAAGGGTCTGTTTTGAAAAGCGAACCCTTTTTTATGAAAAGTATGAACTATTAGAAACTGCAAAGAAGCTACCGCTGTTTACAGTTTTATCTGAGTAATAATTATTGCTGCTCTCACGCAGTGACATGAAGTTTCGTAATAATTGCCTGAGATCGACTCAAATTAACTAGTTTGACCGTAGTCGATCGAGTTATTATTTTTTTTAACGTATCCTGTTATCTATTACAAAATTATTTTGACATATAGCCTCATATATTTCCAAAGCGTCGCAACGATGATGTTCGTAATATCGAAACATGTCTTGGAAATTAAAAAATGTCGTAATTTTCTTAAAGATAACAATTTTATATTCATATTGCACGCTATTAATATATGCCGAACTCTTCAGTTAGCAGCTAACCGTGTTTCCATGTAATGTTTTGAATCAATAAAGGTCAGAAAATCCTGTAATGTAATATATGTCTTTCTTAAAATTTCTTCCAAGCTGCTTCGGTCAAAAACAAAAGCGAGCGTAGTTGGTGTGATGACCTCGGATTTTACCGACTTCGATGTAGATTTCTCTTAAAATTACTTCACCGAGATAAACGGCTGCTAAAACCGAATTATATACCTGCCAACTTTTTCTGAGATATAGGCGTGAGATTTTTTATCCTGGGAGTGCTGGGATTTTTGAAGACGACACGATCATTTCCGAACATACCCGAAGAAGTCCGAAGTCTTCCGAAGACGTCCGAAGTCTTCCAAATTTGCATACTGTGACGAAAGCGAAAAGCCCAGTCTTAGGGCCGATTTACACGGTACGACTTTGTCGCATGCGACAACGGCTTACGACAGGCCCACGACATGATTTACGATTGCTATGTACGTCAGAAAAAATGTCATAGCATTTTAAAACATGTTTTAAAACGCTGCGACAATCGTAAATCACGTCGTAGGCCTGTCGTGAGCTTGTCGCATGCGACAAAATCGTATCGTGTGAATCGGCCCTTAGGGTTTTGAAGCAAGCAACCGTGGACAATTTTCCTGTCGGTGTACGTTGGATCAGTGGCTTGATCTGATCGGCGTTATTTCAAGTTGAGAAACTAAATATTTTAAGCAAGAGCCGATACAACGTAGATTTGATTTTAGTGGTGTACTAATTTTAGTGGTTTACCAGCCGAAATACAGTACACCACTAAAATCAAATCTACGTTGTATCGGCGCTTGCTTAAAATATCTAGTCTTAGGACGCGTATAAACGCGAGCCCGCTCCCAGTGCTTTTCACGAGCAAGGTATCGTCATTTATTCATTTTACACATGGTTTTCGTTCCTTACGTGGGTCTGAGTTAACATATTTTTGGAAATTGTGTCAAGGAAGACGGCAACAACTCACATTTTTCAATCAGGCGTGAGAAATTGGCCCGCAAGCTTGAGCCGGCGTGAGATCAAAGTTTTCAACCCGCATGCGTGAGACTCACGCCTAAGGCGTGAGAGTTGGCTGGTATAGAATTAGTAGACCCTTCCACGGTTTTTGACCGCCATCTTGGCTGGGGGGCAAACACAGCTAAATTTACAGTAAATGTATGGGATTTTAGCCGACTTTGAACCGCTGTAGCGCCGCTAAAAAGTGGTAGATTTCCAACTTTTGCCACTACTTTAAATAGTTTTATTGACATCATTTTTTTCAACAGAAAATAAGGCCTTCATAAATTCGAATGATAAATATTGTCATGTTGCTTCTACTTTCGTGGCATTTTGCCGTGATGATTTCACAAGAGTTTGAAATTTTAAAAATTCGTTTATGGTTGTTGTAGCCTGAATCTGTTCTTTATATTTCATGAAAATAACCTCAGTATAAATGTCTTTTAAAAGACACTTTCAATGGGGAAATCCGTCTCTTCTTAGCGACGCTACAGCGGTTCAAAGTCGGCCAAAATCCCATACATTTACTGCAAATTTTGCCGTGTTTGCCCCCCCCCCCCCCCCCCCCCCAGACAAGATGACGCCAAGAACCGTGGAAGGGTCTATTTCGAGAAGCAAAAAAAAATTTTAATAAAAAGTATGAAATACAGTGAAACCTGTATTAAGCGGACACCCTCTATTAAGCGGACAGTGGCCGAATACCCTAAATTTATATCCCTTATTTACTGTAAGTCAAACCTTTATTAAGCGGACACCTCTATTAAGCGGACGCGGACAACTAAAAAGTACTTGAAATGGTCATTTCTATTGTTACCAACCTGTATTAAACGGACACTTGTAATTAAACTCCACCACACAACGTGCCAGACACCGGAAACGAGGAAGGCGCCAACCACCAATTTTTCTATTTTTAAAATTAAAAACGTGACTTGACAAACGGTGTTTGTTGAATACACAAGGACAAAAGAAACCGTAAATGCATACACGTCCACGAAGCCTGTACAGCTAGTATACAACAAATCCTTCGTTGATCAGTTTATCTTTTAACCACTTACAAGATTATCTGAAATACTGCTGGAATATTCCAGATATCATGGACAAGAAGATCTAACGCTGGCCATTAGCAATGCAACCAACTTGCTTCAGAAAATGAAATTTAAAAGGCTCAAACAATCAAGAATTGATGACTGTTATTGTTAAGGATTAGTACATTCAACAGCTTAGAAAAGGACAAAGTTTTTATGGTTTTTATGTACAATATACAACTTGTTTCGCTCATTTGATCAGTTTCAGAGTACAGTATTGATTCGTTATGTTTGTATAGAGCTTGTTTCACTCGTCTGATTTCTTCAAATTTGAGGTGTAATCTATGTTTGTAGTAATCGGATCAGTTGTTCCACTTAAATAAAAAAAATAAATACTGTAATGCAAACATATTTTGTCGCAGTCGCTGGGAGTATTCTAAACATTTTCACCCTTCATTTTAATGGTATTTGACACCTCATAAGACGTTATTTATCGAAACCTGTATTAGGCGGACACCCTGTATTAAGCGGACACTAGAGCATTCCCCGAGGGTGTCCGTTTAATACAGGTTTCACTGTATTAGAAATTGCATATAAGCTGCCGCAGCTGTTGACATGGAGTTTTATCTGAGTAATTGCCGATTCAACATCGCTGTTCAACAAAATCAACATTTGCTTCAGCATCCTTGCGATTAGGGACTTAAAGCAAATCGCTACGGCGACCCCTGCTACGGCTGCCGGAAGTCGGACAAAGTTATGATGAAAGAATTTTAACGCACTTGCTGTAAATTATTGTATTATTGAAATGTATTTGCATTTCGAAGAGATAATTAATGGTGGAGACTGAATTTACTGTGTACTTGTGTAGTAGGGAACAACTTTGAACCAAAACGACTAATTTTACTTACAGTGAAAATACATCACGAGTGAAATAATTTCAGAAAACGACGCGATCTGCATGGTCATAATAGCTTCGGTTGTTTTGCTGGTTTCGTTTCGGTGTTTCCATGGTTCCGTTGGCTTCGTCCCGGTTTTTCGATGGTTTCGGCGGTTCCGGTGGTTTCGTTTCGGTGTTTCGGCTTTTAGTACGGGGAGGGACGCCTATCGTTCACTAGAGAATCCAGTAACTCCGCAACAATAACAACCCAACTCTAAATTTCACCATTTCACCTTCTAAAATTCCATTCTTCCACAATTTAATCCAATTTCAAATCTTAATTCCTTTGCAATTTACTACCTGACAAAAATTAAGTGCAAGTGAAATTCCTCTTTCTACACAAGGGCTATGGAATTTTCTTATACAGTCCCTAAATACCTTGGTACAGGTAGTGTTGAGCCGATGCAATCAATTGATGGCATGCACCAAAAAATAGTCAAAAAGAGCACACTATTTTACATTATTAAAAGTGAAAAATTATTCTGTATTTTTGAACAACAAATAATGCATGTCTTGTCATCACTATTGATTATGCATCTCATGTTTGTTAATCCTATGTTGTAAAGACTGTCAGCTCATTGACTCTTGTGGAAATGGAGAAAAAGCAAAACCCGGCTTAAAGTGGTACTACGACCAAAACAGAACTATGTTAACTAAACACTAACTGACCCAAGTTTTAAGTTCTGATTTCAAAAAGACACCTGTTTATTTTAACTGGAATTTTCTTATTTATTGGTCCGCCATTACTAACTTTAAAGTCTTGAGAGAGCTGGGTCGAGGAGAAGATGACGTCAAAGACCCACTGGTTTAAGAATGCAATGCGTGTGTACGCGGCCAAATTAATATGCAGCACGGGAGTTTCAGGCTTTCATACTTTAAACCCGTGTTTTGCATATATAATAAATTGCGTTTACACGCTGAAATTTTAAGCTAGTGAGTAAATGACGTCATTTTCTCTAGATCCAACCCTCTGAGGTCCAATCGGCCAGTTTTGACCGTGAGTAATGGCGGACCGTGAAATCCAAAACTTACACTCAAAACAAACAGCCTTTGGATAAAACTCAAAGCGCAAAATTTTGCCAGTTAGGTGTTAAGCGAACACGCTTTCAAACTCTGAAGAAAAAAAAGGAAATGATTTTTTGATCATAGTACCACTTTAATCTACAAAAGGAACTTGCAAACTGTCCTAAGATGCATGTAGGACAATGTCACAGTGCTTAGCCCATCAGGGCTGATTTGGGCTGATTTAGCATTATTTTAGCAACATTTTGAGGAGCGTACGGCAACCGGAAGTGAGGTGTTTTCCCTTTCAACTTGTCTTCACACAATCAAATTTATATTTTCTAAGTATCTTCTCTCCATTAGTTTAGAAATCTGGAATACACTACTGTCCTGGCCTTCAAAATGTTCACTTCCGGTTGCCGTCCGTGCCTCAAAAATGTGCATTCTTAAGCTCTTAAATATCTATTTGAGTCCGTTATCGGGATTCTCCTATCTTATCATTGATTCCAGAACGTTTCAGTTATTTTGAGATTAGTCTAATAAGGATAACCAGGTTAAGGAAAACCCCCTTGAGGTGGACACTGAGAACCACCAGGGAGTGGGACATTACCAGTAGGATACTGTACTCCCCCTTGTCCTGGATAAGGATACATTCCTGGAGGGGCTCCGTAAGATCCTGGCATTTGATAGGGGTTTTGTCCAGGGTAAGTTGGTGCCCCTGGATATGGCGCTGGCACAGGATACGGTCCTGGTTCTGGTGGCATTCCTGGAAAACTCCCCGGTACTGGTCCGGTGGGGTAGCCTCCGGGTAGTGGTGGACAGCCACGTTGCTTTCGAGGCTCAGGTGGTGGTGGACCAACCGGTGCACGATTCATAAGAATTTCCCGGGCCCTCTGCTTGTCACGTTGGAACTTGAAAGCGCCCTCCAGTGCAATTAAGTTGTTGTCAGTGATGTGACTTGCAATGAATTCCAAACCTTGTGTTTTCGATTTATCGAAAGAGAAAATACGCAGAATAGTAGCTGCCTGATCGCAAGTGGTGCCATACAGCCTTGCTTTCATGGCTCCCTTGATGTTATCAAAGCTGCTGGCATCCATCGATCGTGTTATAACTTGGATTATGGATTCCAATCGACTCACAAAATCGAATATGAATTAAATAAAGTTCGCTTTGAAGTGAATATAATACCAAGCGAAACCTTGAAGGAGGAGTGGCCAAATTCAACACGCTGACGTTTAATAAAGGCATAAGGTCACGTGAACTACCTTTAGCCTCGACATCATGTCGCTTATAATAATTTCCCGAATGGTTTCCTTCAAGTTGCCTGTTTCAGTTGCTCTTTATTCACAATCTTTGCAGATTCCCTAAGCACACCGGAAGATTCTTTTACTTCCTTGTTTTTTCCTTTATTAACTATGTCACGCAATGATGAGCAGACGGCGACCAAACGCAACGGCACTTCGGGTCACCGATGGCTCTGAGACGTGAAAACGACGTTGGATACAGCGCAAAGAACAAGGCAACAAACAAAAATACGAGGCGACAAAGTTATGATGAAAGAATGTTAACGCATTTGATGCAAATTATAGTATTATTGAAATGTATTTGCATTTCGAAGAGATAGTTAATGGTGGAGACTGAATTTACCAAGTCTACTGTGTACTTGTGTAGTAGGGAACAACTTTGAACCAAAACGACTAAAGTTTACTCACAGTGAAACTACAACACGAGTGAAATAATTTCAGAAAATCTCGCGATCTCCATGGTCAGTATAACTGTTTCGATAGCTGTTTCCGTTGTTTGCTGGTTTCGTTTCAGTGTTTCGATTGTTCCGTTGGTTTTTTTTACCTCCCGGTGTTTCGATGGTTTCGGCGGTTCCGGTAGTTTCGTTCCGATGGTTTCGTTTCGGTGTTTCGGGTTTTAGTACATTCCATCTTACAACGGAAAGACTAGCCTTCTGGCGTAGTCGCTACAACGTGAGTGCGAAAGTCGAAATCTCCCCCCTTTTTTTTTTTGTCAAGCATTGGTTTTAAAACCTCATCTAGATTTTTTTTCACTTCATCAGGAAATTATTTATTGCTTGTGGCTTTCCAAGAGAAACGTGTTTTATCTGTTATCTCAGTTTGAAAATTCTACGTGCACTCAGGAAATGGCCGCGACTGTCAACAAAAAGTCTTTACAAAAGGCAAAACGAAAACCGTTATGATGACTGTGTAGCAATGCATTGAACGAAGGGTCACCGAAGTTTCTTTAAACTAGACTTCAATACCTGAAGTGCTGGATTTGATGATCTCCTGTTTAAAATTGGCAATTGCTGTCTGCTCTGGGTACACGAGGTAAACAATCGCTCGCAGCGGAAATGTTATGCTGTGCATTTGTAATGCTCTGTGCAGAAATAGCCCTCAAATGATTTTTGCCATAAATCCTTCAATGAAAACGAAATCTTTGAAATGTAAGGACGGAAATTCATCACAAAGTTGCTCTCAATAGCAGAAAATTTGATCATTTATGGCTTGTACTTTTTATAAATATGATGGCCTGCTCAACACTGATTTTTTTTCCATTGTCTTAAATGAGCTCCATATTTTCCTCCATGTGTCATGTAACATCAGCAAGCAAAGGGATACCTCGTCTTCGAACTCTTAATTCAGCTACACATTCATCATCCTCCATTTCGTCGAGTTCAAATGATGGATACAAGTCGCAAGGTAATTGAGGCTTGTATGAATCATAAAGCAATGTAAATTGCTCGTCACTTACAAGTCTTTGATCATAAGACAGAAGGATGATATCTCTTGCTTTTCTCAAGGAGATCATTTAGAACTTACTTGAACTTACTTCTCGCTGGCAGTTTTACAGAGAAAGCAAGTAAGAGGCAAACGCCGTAGTCACTGTTTTCGCCGCTAATGCTTAAAGTTCAAAATTGGCAGACTACGGTGACGTCCTCACCCCGGGCCTCCGCATCCACGAACGTCGTAGTAGAGGTCGCCGTAGCGATTTGCTTGAAGTCCCTATTATGTTGAACAGCGCCGGATGCTGAAACCGTTTGCTCCCCTCTTTCAAACCGTGCTGAAACATGTTGAGACGAAGTTGAATCGATTTTGAATTAGTTTAAACGCATTTAAACTTTGCTTCAACAACCATTCAACACTTCTTCTGTTTGCGCGAATGTTGAATGAACTTGAAACCATTTGTCCCTCTCTTTCAATAGTGTTTGATATGCGCGTGCGCACTAATCGGTCTCTTAATGACGTATCCATGTCCGTATCCATAGTAACTATATACAAGGCCTCTCGGGAGCTTTGTTTAATCAAATTTT